>NC_045440.1:90133357-90410750 GCF_002776525.5 Piliocolobus tephrosceles
TGAAGCCAGGCAGAGATCCACTTCCATTTCCATTGTGTCCATTGTGTGTCGGTAAAGAGGAAACAAACGGGAAACCCCCCAGTCCAAATTTCCAAAGAGCACCCCCTTAGGGTGCCTCCTAGCCAATTTAAAAACCTTACAGCTTGAACAAGACCTTAGGAGGAAGCGGTTAATTTTCCTTTCCACTGTGGCGAGATCGACCTCAGCAATTTCTGCCGGCGGCTAGGCAAGTGGTCCGAAATTTACATACAAGGCTTTTGGGCCTTAGGCTCTCGTCCCTATACTCCTTCTCTCCCCGCTCTCCCCACCCCCTCCCTTCCTGCCCAGACTCCTCCTCCTACCCCCTTCCAGACTCCTCCTTCCTCCTCCTTATCTACTAGTAATCCACTGGGTCCCGTGCCTCCTTCGGGGCCCCCAACTGGCTGTCTTGAGTCCCCTATCTCTGCCCACACCCTCCTACAGTGTTAGCACCTTTGCGAGAGGTGGCTGGGGCGGAGGGGGTAGTCAGAGTACATGTCCCTTTTTCATTGGCCGATCTTTCCAAAATTGAGAAGTGTTTAGGTGATTTCTCAGCTAATCCTACCATATACATAAAGGAATTTAGACACCTTTGTCAGGCCTATGACTTAACTTGGCATGACCTCCAGGTTATCCTAACCTCTACCCTAAACTGACTGAGGTTCTAACCCAGTATACCCGGTTAGATCCGGCCTCCCACACAGGGGCCACCATTTTGGCGTCGTATTTCATTTCTCAATCAGCTCCTGACATTCGTAAAAAACTTCAAAAGGTAGAGGATGGTCCTCAGACACCAATACAAGACCTAGTTAAATTAGCCTTTAAGGTCTATAACTCCAGAGAGGAGACGGCTGAGGCGGCGCGACAAGCACGCCTTAAACAGAAGGCCCAGCTCCTAGCAGCGGCTTTACAGCCCAGTCGTAACCCCAGACCAGAGAGCACATACCCCACAGACTCCAAGGCCACGAAAGGAGCCTGCTATAAGTGTGGCAAGGCGGGACACTATGCCAACAGGTGTCCGCAGGGTCCCCGAGTCCCAACGCAGCCTTGCTATAAGTGCAAGGCATCAGGACATTGGGCCAGTGAATGTCCTAACCCTCATCCACCAGCAACCCCGTGCCCTGCTTGCCAGCAGAAAGGACATTGGAAGTCGGATTGCCCCACCCTGAGAACAGGTGCCGCGCCTCTACGTGACCCCCTTTCCCAGGATCCTGGGAGCTCCTTCCAGCTCCTACATCTGGACGACGACGACAACTGAAGGTGCCGAGACTCGGGGACCCCCATCACCCTCCCCGAGCCACGGGTAACTCTCCTGGTAGCGGGTAAGACAATTAATTTTTTAATAGATAGCGGGGCTACCTATTCTGTTTTGCTGTCCTTCTCTGGACCTAGCCTTCCATCCAATATCTCTGTAGTAGGGGTAGACGGAAAGCCATCCACTCCACGAAAAACTCCACTCCTTAATTGCTGCCTGGCCAACAACTATTTTGCGCACTCGTTCCTCATTATACCCTCATGCCCTACCCCCTTACTAGGCGGAGACATCCTGAGCACCTTAAAGGCCTCCATACACATCCCCACCAACCCATCCACTCCCCTTCAACCCTCTCATGACCTGTTGCTCATGCTTTGTGCAGGCGCACACGCTCCTCCTATGTCGCCCCCACCCCCCATCTTCCCTATTTCTGTACACCCTCAAGTGTGGGACACTTCCACCCCAGTCATAGCTGCCCACCACCCACCAGTTCTTGTCAAGCTCAAAGATCCTACTCGTTTCCCAAACCGCCCCCAATTCTCTCTCTCTCCGACACATCTACAAGGTTTAAAGCCAATTATCACGCGACTACTTAGCCAACATATCCTTGTCCGCACACATTCCCCTTGTAACACTCCAATACTTCCAGTTAAAAAGGCAGATGGAACGTATAGGTTAGTACAGGATCTTCGGCTAGTCAATGAAGCCACCCGTCCCACGCACCCTGTAGTTCCCAACCCTTACACCCTTCTGTCCCATATCCCTACCAATTCTACTTATTTTACTGTGCTAGACCTTAAGGATGCCTTCTTTACCATACCCCTACACACAGACAGCCAGTTCCTGTTTGCCTTCACATGGGAGGACCCAGACACACATACCTCCACTCAACTGACGTGGACAGTCCTCCCACAAGGGTTCCGGGACAGCCCCCATTTCTTTGGTCAGGCCTTAGCGAAAGACCTTGCCTCCTGCCCTCTCACTAATAGCAAAGTTCTGCAGTATGTAGATGATCTCCTAATCTGTAGCCCTACCAAACAAGACTCTCTTCTAGACACTGCAACTCTCCTCAACCATTTAGGCTCATTAGGTTATAGAGTATCTAAACACAAGGCCCAAATTTCTTGCCAAACCGTCATATACTTGGGAATTGAAATCACCCCAACAACCCGGTCACTAACTACCGACCGCATGGCCCTAATACGTAACCTTCTTCCCCCTCAAGATGCAAAAGAAATTCAATCTTTCCTAGGTCTAATAGGTTTCTTCAGACATTGGATCCCCAATTTTGGAATCCTAGCCAAACCTTTATACGCCGCAGTTAAAGAAACCCCACATGGGCCTTTGTCCAACCCCAAATTAATCTCGACTCATTTCACCCGCTTAAAAGCTTGCCTTCTCTCACAACCCACTCTCTCACTGCCTGATTTCCAGCGTCCCTTCCAACTCTTTACAGATGAAAGGCAGAAAGTGGCAGTTGGTCTCTTAGCCCAGCCTGTCGGTAACACCCACCGTCCTGTGGCCTATCTATCCAAACAGCTAGACCCAACTGTACAAGGCTGGCAACCCTGTCTGCGTGCGTTAGCAGCAGCAGCCTGCCTGACCCAGGAAGCAAAAAAGCTCATTAGAGGCAGTAATCTAACGGTCCTCTCCACACACCGTCTTCAGGATCTCATCTCTCATAAAAGTATTAGCCACTTAACTCCATCCCGGCTCCAACTTTTTCATCTCTTATTCATAGAAGACCCCACTGTTACTTTAGAAGTTTGCTCCTCTCTAAATCCAGCCACTTTACTGCCAGACTCTCTTAAACCACCCCATACTAAACATTCTTGTCCTGAGGTCCTGGAGGCTCAACCCCCCAGCCACCTACACTTGCATGACCAGCCCCTTCAGAATGCACAACTAAACTTATTTGTGGATGGCAGCTCCTTTATCAACCCCCAAGGAAACAGGCAGGCAGGATATGCAGTAGTTACCTCCTCTGCAGTTTTAGAGGCAAAACCCCTACCACAAGGGACCACATCACAGCAGGCAGAACTCACTGCACTGACCAAGGCACTCCTGCTATCAAAAGGAAAAACAGTAAACATATACACAGATTCTAAATATGCTTTTCTAATCGTACACACTCATTCAGTCATCTGGAGAGAGAGGGGGTTTTTAACCACCGGCGGTACCCCTATTATTAACAAAAACCAAATACTCAAACTACTAGATGCACTGTCAGCACCTTCCAAGGTAGCCATTATACATTGTAAAGGGCACCAAACTTCATCTGACCCGATAGCAGCTGGCAACAATTTCGCTGACGTCACTGCCAAGTCAGCCGCCAGATTTTCCACCCCTAAGCCTCCTTCTGTCTGTTTTCTCTCCCCCCAATATGCCCCTAACTACACTCAGGAAGAAAAGGCTAAGCTATTACAAAATCCAACAGCCAAACTAACTACAGGTGACTGGATATATATTGATAACAAACTAGTTATTCCTGAAACACAACTCCATACCATTCTAACAGACATACATAACTCTTTACATATAGGACCCAAAGCCTTATACAATTTTCTAAATCCCCTCCTCCATTGTCCAACACTACAAAAACACTTACTGACAATCAACCAGCAGTGCTCTACCTGCCTAAAGGCAAATCCTCAAGGCGCATTGCGTAATCCCCATCCCAGCCACCAACTCAGAGGACACCAACCAGGTGAAGATTGGCAAATTGATTTCACACATATGCCAAAACATAAAAAATTCAAATACCTCTTAACCCTTGTGGACACTTTTTCAGGGTGGATAGAGGCCTATCCTACCACAGGAGAAACCGCTAACATTGTTGCCTCTATACTCACTGAACATATTATTCCTAGGTTTGGTCTCCCGGTCACTCTTCAATCCGACAATGGTCCAGCATTCATCTCTAAGGTAGTCCAACAGGTGGCATCCCTCCTACACATCACGTGGAAACTCCACATCCCTTATAGGCCTCAGTCTTCTGGTAAGGTAGAAAAGGCTAACGGACTCATCAAACAACAGCTCACCAAACTCTCAATCGAAACCCACCAGTCGTGGGTAACCCTCCTTCCCTTAGCCCTGACCCGGCTGCGGGCAGCACCTCGAAGCCCAACAGGCCTCAGCCCGTTCGAATTAGTCTACGGATGGCCCCTAACCCTCCAGCAAATACCTTCCCTGCCAGCCCCTTTGGCGAACTACCTCCCATATCTCACTCTTCTCAGACAACTCCTAAGACAGCACGCTGAGTTAGCACACCCTCCTCCAACAGACGCCTACAACCCACATCTCTCCCTCAGTCCCGGGGACCAAGTATACATAAAAGATATCCAAGCCAAAGACTTACAGCCCAGGTGGAAAGGTCCATACATTGTCCTCCTGTCTACACATACAGCAGCAAAACTCCTAGGACACACGCATTGGATTCATATTTCCCAGCTAAAAAGGGCCCCCACTGAGAATAATCAGTGGAAATCAGTTTGGCTTTCCCTCACTCGCCTCAAACTTACTAAATTTTCTTAACTATCTCATACTCCCCAACCTTGCCAGGACTATCCTTCTGGGTTTTGCCCATATTCCAACAAATGCTTCCATTCCTCATTCCTATACTAATACTGTGCCTTATTTTATTCTTCATCCGTACGTCCAAATACCAACCATGGGCCCCGACCTTAACAATGCCCCTTAACAGCAGGAAGTAGCCAGACAGACCACGGCGCCCCTTTATCACTATTATCAATAAAAGGTTGGACTGTTTGGACGAACCGAGGCAAGATGGTGCACTTCCGGGTTCTTCATCCCCCCACCCCCAACTCTTCCCGCGCGCGCGAAAATGCAGCCGGCGTCCAGGGAGGGTGCAGACCAACTGGGCATGCGCCAGGTGACGTCAATCTGAAGAGACCAAGATTTACCTGGTCGCACCTGCGGAACGCCCCTGACACGCCCATGCCCCACCTATTGCCCTCCCACTCCTAGAAAAGCTGCTCTCCGCCATTGAGCCACGCGGCCTTCTCACAGCCCGGCGGCCTTCTTGCAGCCCCACTCCTGTCGTGATGTCGGGACTGTGGGAAGTCCGTCCGAGAGCCCCACGGGGGGACTCTGCCGGCCTCCTTCGCCGGAGGCCGACAGACTTCTCCCGCACACCTTAGGTTACCAAAATAAACGTGCACCTGACCTTTGCCTACTTGCTGGTTCTTTTGTGCTCGCTCTGGTGGTCTTAGAAAAACAAGACAGATTCCTTTACGGATGCTGAGAAACAACAATTAAGTTGTCAGTGATACTATCTCCACTCTCAGCAACCATCTATACCCCAGTGGGGCTGCTACACAGGCAACTTGTGAGTACCCCATTCCATTCCTACATGCTGTTACTTCTTTCATTAGAGCAAGTTTCTATGGGTATGTACCCTGCAGTAGATGGAGAGGAAGTGTTGAATACAAAATGGGAAGAGAGATAGTGAATAGACAATATTCTCAGAGAAGAGTCTTAAGAATTCTTCTGCCACCGTAAACCACAGGACAAGGTAACATTTCCTCCAGGTAGACACCACTTTGAACAGCAAATATGAAGGCCCTGAAGTGTTTGTAAAAAAAAAAGTAAAAATAAAAGCTTTGAGGGCACATGAAACTAACTCCACTTTATCCTTGATATCTCAATTTAGATATAGGCCTCTCTAGGAAGACTCTGCTATAACCTACCCTTGCAAGACTGACTGGGGACCACTCCAATGTGCTCCTGTTGGACTATGTGACTTGCAGCAGTTATAGTACTACTATGCTTCATTGAAGTATCTTATTTTCTTCTTTGTCCGCTTTGTGAGAAAATAGTCTCAAAAAAAAAAAAAAAAAAGAAATAAAATAGCTTCATAGGTTTGCTGACAAAACAGTGTTTGACCCATAAAAAACACCACATAAATGTCAGGTTCTTCATCATTATCATCATCATAATTATCATGATTTTGGATGAGTCTAAACTACCTAAATAAGGGAAGGGAAGTAGTTTTTATGAACATTACCTAGAATAAGAATGAGCTTTCAATAAATTTTTGTTGAATTAACAAATAGGTGGATAAACAAGTTTACAAATTATCATTGGTTGCTTAACAAATTGTATCCAAATTAATTTTGAAGTTGTTTCTTTTAGATTATTTCCTATTTTTCCAAAAGGAAGACTAATGACAGCTATCTACATGACTGAAAAGGAAAATATGGTCTTGTGAGGACCAGACTGTAAAATTTGCTGAGGACCCTGAGTATCTATTCAGAGGTCAGGCAAAAGTAAAGGTGTTAGTCATCAAAACATTTAAATTTATGCCACCATCTTATCTAATTCTAAGAAAGTGTCTTTCAGAAAGTAGAATTTCCAAGACACTTCAAATCAAAGGGTAGGTGGTTTTGTGAATATCTTGAGATATAAAGCTTCTAGAGAACAATTCAGCAATATTTATCAAAAGCTTTAAAAATTAAGTAACACCTTCTCTAGAAATATCCTAAAACTATAATTAAGAATATGAACAAATGTTTGACTTTATAGATACTGGTAGTAACATGGTTTATAATATTTAAAGATAAGGTAAATGTCCACAATAAATTATTAGTTACATAAATTATTCTACATTTTTATAATAAAACACTACTCGTGCCATGTTTATTATAATGAAAGATGTTCATAATATAATAGGCTACAGGACAGTATGTAAAGTATGATACCATTTTTGTTTTATTGAGAGAGTAGAAATAACAAGAATAGGGAAAGAGAAAAAACTAGCAAAATGATAGTATGCAAGCCAAAAAGCTGGTAATCTTTCTAAGTATTAATGTTCCCTTGTCTATGTGCAATTCATCATCGGGTCCTGTCCTTTTCACTATTTAAATGTCATTTAAACTCAGAATCTTTTCATCACTATTGTCATCATCTTTATTTAGAAATACTTCTATGTTTTTGTTAAAAAAAAAAATACATAATCGATGTCCCTGCCCATGTGTTGCCTTGCTCCATGTTTCACAGAGCAAATACAGACAGAATGATCTTTTTAAAATGCCAATCTGAATGTGGCATCATGCTTTCAGGGCAAGGCCTAAACTCCTTGCCATCATGTGTTGAATCATTAAAGCTCTGATCTCTACCTACCTGCCTTTGCAGCTAATTTCCCATGGCCCTGCTTCCATCCACAACTTGACTTTAAGCCAAACTGAACTATTTGCACATTTCCTAAGTTTACCATGTTCACTTCTCTGCATCTTTACACATGCCACTTTATCCACCAAAAGCAAACTTGTCTCATCTAGTTGCTATTCAGCTTTTGCAGAGATAAATCATTGCTGTTTAAAACCAAAATGGACTATCAACTCTTCTGCTAACACAGGCCTTCATTTCAGTGATAAACTATAGCTCCATACTCAGAAATGGGTGAGGACAGGGGAAGGTTGAACTTTCAGGGTCTCTCTCAGCTGTTCTATGAAATTATACAAGAACCAGAACCAGTCTAGCAAGTAACTCATTGGCTGGCTAAGCACATTTATGAGCCTTTTGGTAGGCGAAGGAGGGCCTTATTTTGGAAGGGGATTGAGAGCTAAATTGTTTTATATACTATGTAACAAACCTGCATGTTGTGCACATGTACCCTAGAACTTAAAGTATAATAAAAAAAAAAAAAGTTGATTTGCATGTAGAAGCAGTAAGGATGAACATAAAGTAATGAAGCTGTGGGAGTCGTGAGAGATGAATGAAGATGAGTAGCTTTGCAGAAGGCAAGGGCCTTGAGAAGTCTGATCAGTGAGTGATAAATTGTCATGGCCAAGTGACCATAGGAGAGCTATCAGTAACCCACACAGATCCCCTGTGATAAGCAAGTGCAGGTGCACCTTTCCCTCAGTTTTTGTGAGCCACTGGTCACCAGCTCACAGCTGCACTCTTTTGAAAACTGTCTTGTTAACAACAGAAACACCCTAGTCCAGAAATGCTTGACAGGTTACACCCTTCCTCCAAGTGGTAGCCAGTAGCCAGTGACTGACTAATAAAGAGGTACAAAAAGTCTTCCCCCTTGTCCTTGTCAAGAATAAAACTGTGGGTTCCATTTTTATTCTGGAGCTCACTGTGGCATCAGTTGAATCCACTTCTATAAGTGCTCTTCTTTTCCTTCTTCTTCTTCAGTTGCGTCTCCTGGGATTAACTCCCAGATAAATTATTAATACTTGTACTTAAATCATGTATCAGAGTATGCTTTCAAAGGAATCCAAACTTAGGTAGGAATCAGACCGATTTGGTTTAAATGAGAATTTAAACCCAGCTGATTTTTTTGCCAAGCTTTTTCCTTGTCTTATCCTATTTTCTTCATTACCTTAAATATTTCACTGGAGCCACATCAGTAGTAAATCATTGCCCAAGAATCCCTGTCTCAGGTTTTGCTTCTAAGGAACTCAGCCCAGGATAGCAACCTAGGACTTTTAAAGACCAAGAATATGTCACACTAAACTTCAAAGTATTTTGATTGCAGAGATGAAAACTCTCCCATTACCTCATTTTCTGAAGATTGTGCTACACACATACGTCCATCAAAACACACCCTGCAAAGACATCTTCTATAAGTGTTCAGTGGAAATTAAAGATCAGTGACTGAACTTCCCGAGGGGTTTGACACACACTGAAGGAAAAAAGCAAGCTACAAGGAGATAGAACAATCACTGGAGTTAGTAACTCAGAACCAATGAAAAGTGTCAAGATACATGTCTCTGGGAATTTATGGAAACACTAGAGAGGGGATAAGAATTCCCACACACAATTGGAATTGTAGCAGATGAAGTTGATGCTACCCCTTCTCCCTTAGGCTCACCTCAGTTTTCCTGCAGCTGATTCCCAGCACACTGATAACATATGCCTGTTTTCTTCTTACTGAAGACATTCTCCCGTAACACTGAAGCGTATTCCATTGCACATAGGTGAAGCGAATAAGTGCAATAAGGTACCGAAGTGCAAAGTGCAAAAAGGGCAATAAGATACCAGGGGCAACACTCAACCAATAAGAGAAGGGAGTCATGGATAAATGCCATGCCTTCTGTAACATGGAGTCTTGAAGGAAAAACAATGGGACTGAGTCTCAGTGCCTGTAGTAACTTACTCATTAATGTGCCTTGTACTGGCTTTGCTCCCATTTGTCTCATTTTCCCCTCTCCTTCACTAATGCCTCCTGGGATTAACTCCCAGGTAAATTATTAATACTTGTACTTAAATCATGTGTACTTGTACTTAAATTATGTTCCTTCAAAGCAATCCAAACTTAGATAGGAATCAGACCAATTTGGTTTAAATGTGCATTTCTTTGAAGAATAAATTCCAATGTCACATTTTTGGTAAGTTTTCTTTGACCCACTCTCACCCCAATCTGTGCTACCAAACTCCACACATAAATCTAATGTTAGACTATTGTGTGTGAGAGAGTGTGTGTGTGTGCACACGTGCATGTGTGTTACCTCAAGGACTGTGAGTTCCTTGAAGTTAGAAGCAGTGTTTTATCTCTGTTAATATCCCCAGTGCCAAGAGCAGTGCCATTAGTTTTGATGAATGTACCAGTATAAATTATTTCTACTGTTGATAAGAACTTAAGCCAAAAAGCAGGAGAGAGGAAGACTTATTGCATCAAATAACTAAGCAGTCATGAGATAGATATTCAGGTTTATCTTCATTTAGGGCTCAAATGATGATACCAACATTTATTTTCATTATCTCTATTTCTCTGGGACCTGTTTCCTTGCAGTTGGCTGTATTTACCATGTGATTAAAAAATGACTACACCAGCAGTTGTCACTAATCCTCTAAGGTTCATATCCACTAAGAAAAATGGAGTATTTATTTCAGCACACCTAAAAAAAGCATCATTGTAACTTCTTGACTCTAAGAGGATCACATAACCATCCCTGAGCCAATCATTGCTTCCATTAGAATGCAATGTGCTGATTGACTGAGATCTAGGTAATTTGCTTAATTTTTGACCCAGAGAAAGAGGCCAACCTAAAGCAAAAGGCTGAAAATTAAGGAGGGATATTTCCTGGAGGAAATCAAAGAGTTATTAGCAGGAAAGAGGAAATCATATGCTAGAAAGCATATAATAGATACTTCACTACAATGAATAAACAATGAGGAATGATCATCTACTTTAATATCATAGAATTTCACTGTGATTTTTGCAAGTAACTACCATGTTTGCATTTAGATTTATATTATTTCACATACAATATGTATAAACAAGTAGAGTAAGAGAATCTAATTTTAATCTGGAAATTTCTCCCATCTTGATTGATTAGAGCGTTCTTTGTTTTCTTGCTCAGGCTCAGTGCTTTTGTCCACTTGAGTGGACAGAAACATTTGTTTTAATAAAAACTTGCTTAATACTTGGAACTATGGCAACATACTTAAATTTATTTCTAGGACAAAACTAGGTATAACCTCCAGGGAATAGATCTGCCCCATTAACTAGAGCTCTCGTTGACTTCAAATATGAAGAGAGTTGATGTTCTGAGAATGAATGTTAACAGGTGCTGAAAGAACTGTGCATAGTTTAATGTTTATAACAAATACAAGAGATTATGAGTGAAAATGTATCCAGGGAAATCCAAGACTTCCTCTGTGGTGGGTATTTCACCAGGCAACAATTAGAGAATTAAAGAAAGCACTATTGTACTTACAGTAGAAAATAAAATATTACATAATTAATAGTCCTTTTTTCCAATTTTCTAAATTAAAAATCATCATTGAATTAAATAATACTCAACTGCAATCCAACTTTACGAGATTCTTATGAGTACAAAAAGGAAATAGCCTTTGTTAAAAAAAGAGGAAAGAGAGAAGGAGAGATTTGTTAAAGGATACAAAATTACAGCTAGATAGGAGGAATGAGTTCTAGTGTTCTATAGCACTGTAAGATGACTATAGTTAACAGTGATATATAGTTTCAAATAGCTAGAAGGAGGATATTGAATGTTCCCAACATAAAGAAATGATACATGTTAGAAATAATGGATAAACTAATTATCCTGATCTGATAATTATACACTATATGTATCAAAACATCACTATGCACCTCATAAATAGGTACAATTATTAAACATCAATTTTTAAAATTCATATAAAAATAGGCATCCAAATTGCAAAGCAAGAATTGAAACTATTTCTACTTGCCAAAAATAAAACCAAACAAAATCATTGGAGATCATGATGATATACATTTGATTTTAAAAAGGGGGGGCTTACAGAAAAGATTTCCAAAATATAAAAAATAAAGAATTTCCTTTAAATAGCAAGATTCCTAGTACATTTTAAGCAATGTATTATATTTTCATAAATACAGCCCTTTATGAAATATATCCTAAAATACCCAAAAGTGAGGGTAATGAAAGAAAACTTAGACTATTTTATGAGTTTCAGTCATGACTCCTTTTCCTTTACCCCGTAAGTGCTGGTAAGCTCTCCCACACGTTCCTGGAGTGCAAAGCTGGGTCTGGCACATTTTTATTCCATATGCTTCTAAAAAATCAGCAAGGATGGAGCTTTATCATCTCCTGCATAAATTAGGGGTGTGATTTGCCAATATGACTGGGCGATAGTCCAGCTGTCTTGAAAAATTAAGAAAAGGAAGAGAATAATGTATTTTTTTAATCTCTCTCAACCTGGAAAAGGAAGACACAAGTTGAAGCTAAATGGAATATGTCAAGCCCAAATCTGTGGCTTTGTGGGAGGAGGAAAAGTGGAGCCCTTTGGCAGAATTCTGGCAAATTCTGAGATTCATAACAATGAAATAGTCTATGACTTGTCATGGATATTGCCAAATTTTAAACACAACTTACTTACTTATTGGGTATAGTATGGTGTAGAAGGTGAAAGGAGGAGCCTAAAAGACACAGTATCAATCTTTCCTTGGCTTTTGTATCCCCAAACACCATGCCCAGGTAGATGCAAATAAGACTTAGGTAATCTCTCAATGATAGACTGAATAAAGAAAATGTGGCACATATACACCATGGAATATTATGTAGCCATAAAAAAGGATGAGCTCATGTCCTTTGCAGGGACATGGATGAAGCTGGAAACTATCATTCTCAACAAACTAACACAGGAACAGAAAACCAAACACCACATGTTCTCACTCATAAGTGGGAGTTGAACAATGAGAACACATGGACACACGGAGGGGAACATCACACACCAGAGCCTGTCAGGGGGCGTGGGGGGATAGGGGAGGGATAGCATTAGGAGAAATACCTAATGTAGATGATGGGTTGATGGGTGCAGCAAACCACCATGCCACGTGTATACCTATGTTAACAAACCTGCATGTTCTGCACATGTATCCCAGAACTTAAAGTATAATTAAAAAAAAAAAAAAGACAGGTAAACTCTCAAATTTGAAAGTTCTCATTATGAAATAAGAGCTGGATACCAAGCAGGGAAGAACTCTGGACCAGAAGAATCCAAAGTTACAGGGACAGAAGCAAAAATGTCACTACTGGGTTGTTAAGTATAATAATGACAGAAGTTATTTCCATTTTCAGCCCTTCATTCGTGGACCTGGGAATCCTAGCTTTTAGAAAAAGGGCACTATGCATTGGTCACTGATTCAGAGCATATGCTGTATCCTGGAGGACATTATCCCAGCCTTCAAAGCATTGTCACCCAGCCAGTGCCATGACTGAATATTCCAAAAACCACTTAACCCATCAGGTCAGCTGCTTCGGGTTGATGGTGTATTAGTCAGCTTTCATGCTTCTAATAAAGACATACTCAAGATTGAATAATTTATAAACAAAAAAGGCTTTAATGGACTCACAGCTCCTCATGGCTGGGGAGGACTCACCATCATGGCAGAAGACAAAGGAGGAGAAAGGCACATCTTACATGGTGGCAGACAAGAGAGCTTGTGCAGTGGAACTCCCACTTATAAAACCATCAGATCATGTGAGACTACCATGAGAACAGTGTGGGGGAAACCACCCCCATGATTCAATGATCTCCACCCGAGTCCCTCCCATGACACATGAGAATTATGGGAGCTACAATTCAAGATGAGATTTGGGTGGGGACACAGCAAAATCATATTAGATGGGGACATGATAACATCAATAAATTTTATTAGCATGTGCCAATGCCACATTTTATTTGCTGTAAACTTAATTTCCATGTCAAAAACAATGCTATGTGAACTATCACAGTGAATAAGGCATCTGAAAGTTCAAGGATGATGGTTTTAGAAGAAGCATTTTGGGATGAGGAAACAAAATCATAGCCAGAATATCTATTCCAGATAAAAAAAATAAGCACTGCCTCTTCCACTGTAGAAGCTACTCAATATAATTAATCTGCCAATAGGTCACTGGCTAGTACCCCTGGAGAATAATGCCATACTAAAACCAAGTGTTGGCCTCTACTATTGGCATGTGGGACACTCAGAAATAGCTCTAACCAGATTGTCCACGGTAAGTAAAAGCCCAGTTTGCTGAACCAATGAACATTTCATTTATGTGCCTGTTGGGCACAAACAAGGTGACCGGTGACTGATATCCACAGAATAAGTTATCTTGGCCATCCAGTTACTAAGCTCCCCTCTGTTAAGAATGATTTTTGTTGAGTACTTACATAAGATGCAGATATCTTCACATTGTACACTTGGAGATGTTTTTCCATATACGACTTCTGCAGATCTCCTTGACACCAAATCATGTTCCCTATAAACCAAATCATTTGTTATTTCAGATAGTGTCAGTATACCAGGCAGAAGCATCTGAAAATTCAAAATAATTTTTCCCTCAGTAGGTCAGTAAGTGTGGGTTGAAAGACAAGAGAATATATGAGAGAAGTAGACACCCTGAGAATCTGTGTCATTGCAAATCCAACTTGTTTGTGCCTTCAGGATGTGCTCAAGCTTGATCTTGTATATACCACTTCCATTTAGTGGTGAAATGAAGCTCTATGTACCCCAATGTAGGGCTTAATGGGTCAGAAAAAAACCCAGTTTATGATGGGCAAGTCAGATTAAATGATAATTTGATCACCCATAATGATAGTTCAGGCTCTTGTGGGATCGAATAGCAAGCCAGAAGTATCTCAAAAAGAGACTTGTTAACTGAAGGAGATGTCATGGTATCCCTCAAAATCCTAAGTGTTTTCACTGTAGTTTACCCATAAGGTCCTGACAAAGATTCTGTAAAACACCTGTCTGTCACAGACATTTCAAATATCATTAGACCTGATGTGTGATATCAGGTCTCAGCCTGACTCTTCTTCATCTGGGTCCCACTCAAAATTGCAGCCTTTCAAGGTACTCAATAAATAAGATACATGTGATCTTTATAATCCGAAAGGTCCTATGGAACACTGAGTCTCTTTCTATATGGTAGGAGGAGCCAGATACAAAAATTTATCTTTGACATTGGAAGGACATATCTTGACATGCCCCAGATTATTGTAACCTTAAACAATTGTCCTGAGGTACAGGTGTTTTAATATTTTGGAATTTGTTTACTCCCTTCTGGTATACACGTGTACTATCAAGATGTCTAGGGTAGTTTCCACTTTCTTCTCACCTGGTACAGTCATTATACATCATCTACATAGTGGAACAATTGAATATTCTGTGAAATGAAGAGATAATCAAGGACCCTTGATTAGATTATGACAGAGAGCAGGAAAGTTGCTACATCCCCAAAGTAGAATAGGGAAGATGTCTTACTAGCCATGCCACATGAAAGCTAACTGTGTTTGGTGGCTCTAGCAATAGGCAAGGAAACAAACAAACAAAAAACCATTCACCAAATCAGTAAATGTATGACAGGGAATTTTTTATCTGCTCCAGTGATGAAACCAGATCTGAGACAGTTGCCGCAATTAAATGTACCACATGATTAAGACTTTCTCCAACATCTGTCTTCTCCTGCACAGGCTAAATAGGAGAGTTGAATGGGAATATGCTAGAAATCATCATTTCTACATTCTCAAGTTTTTGATATGGCATTAATCTTGAAACTCTTCGAGGAAGGAGATCTTGTCTTTGGCTCACTGTATTTATAGGTAGAGTTTCCTCTAGATTCTTTTCCCCTGACCTTTCTTACCAATAAAAACCTTCAATCCATGGGTCAAGAAATCAACAAGGTTATTGTGCCAATTGTTTAGTGTGCCTATTCCAGTTAAACATTGCGGAACTGGGAAATAACCCCAGGGTGGGTTTGGGAACCCAGTGGTCTCCCAGGGAGAGACCCTCAACCTAAAATATCATTAATATCTTGACCTCCAAAGTCCCTCATTTGACTGGTGGATCAGAGTGGTATCTTGTGTCTCTAGGAATTCCTGGCAGCTCAGAACCAGTGTCGTATAACTCCTTAATAGCATGGTACCTTCCCCTTTTTTCAGTGCACCCTTGTAAATGGTCACAAATCCTTTTGGAGAAAGCTAGAGAAAAATATACTGGATGAGTTTTTGGCTGTGCAGAGTCCTTCCCTAAAGGAACCTGGTTCCCCTTCATCCAAAGAGCCCTGAAAGTATGAACTGGCTCACAAATGGAAATAAATTCTCTGATGATCCAAGTTAAACTTCTGTTCACCAGACTCTCCTTTCCATTTCTACACATCAAGTAAGACTTTACAGCAAGCTCCTCATGAATTTCAGTCCTTGAGCCACCATGATCAAGTAGCCAATGACAACATTCTCTGTAGGTGAAATCATTCTTATCACTGCTTCAAATCTGCTACCCATTACACAAATTCTATGCTTGTTGTCTCTGGCAGTCCAGTGCTGCCACTTGGCTCCAGCCACCTTGGGATTCCACCATCCCTATTTATTTCAGGGATTCTATTTTAATGGCAAGGCAACTTACTGTTATTCCTGGCCTACAGAAAGCTACTAGAGAGCTTATCAAGGCTGACGATATTCCCTTCACCAATGTATATAAGCAGTTCTTACAACCTAACTCTATCCCCACATTCATATATCCCTAAGTCTTTTGATACCATCTTCTATAGTATACCAAGGGAGTTCTTGTAGCTCAACTTCAGTCAACTAACAAAACCAAAAGTAAGAACGATTTACCAGCCACTTAGAGCACATTGAATATGGAATTTTTGCTTAAGTGAATCAATTTCAATACCTTCAACCTGACCCAAATTATATCCACCCATTCTGACCAATATCCTTTTAATTCATTTCCATACATATTCCCCAGGTTTTAGTTAAAATAAATATAAGTTATATAATTCTCTTTATGTGTGCTGTACCTCTATTCTGATCATAAGTGTTATCTGATACAAAAGCATAAAAAACTGAGTCTTATATCAGGTTGATGCCAAATTAATATATTTGCACCAACCTAATACATCTAGAAACAAAGAGAGGTAGTAGGATACATCTAGAGGACATCAGCATTCCTCATCACATCAAGGTCTCAGGCCAGGAAAACTAAGTTCTTGAGAAAAGTGAAGAGTATATTCCTCAAATTTAGGAGAAAAGACTGCCTCTACTGACAAATGAGTCTCTATAAAATGTAAAAGTTCAGGTATCTCCACATCATCAGAATCAGCCCTTGTGTCTCCATCCCAATTTTCATGGCCCTCCTCCTTCTCAGTCAATGCCTTATTTCTAATATAAGAAACCCTGAAAGATTGTGTTGAATTATAATTCAGTCACTCTCCATATTAGACTTTGGGTTTGGGAAATTTTCTAGGAAATGCTGTTTCTCTTACAGCAGTAACAGAACTTTTCTAATCCATTACATAGACCTTGATCTTGGAATTAAAAACTCTGAACTCAGTTTCTTTCTCTACATTTTCCAATGCAACCCAACGAACATTATTATATTCATTTTTATTAAAGTGTTCCACAGCAGCAACTATGTGATGATTCAAAATATTGCCTTCTATAGGCATTTGATTACAGATGAAACTACAAATAACAATTTAAGAAACATTTTTTGCCACTCCATGCCATGGCTTATGGTGTCATTTATTGGAAGCAAACAAATCAATGTCTATTTTTTATGTTGTTTTAATTAATTTTTATGGGTACATAGTAGGTGTATATACTTGTGGTGTACATGAGATGTTTTGATACAGGCGCACAATGTTGCTATGGAGAGCAGTTTGGAGATTATTATTAATCACACCTTGAAAACTGGAGTATCTTGCCCCTCAAGCATTTATCCTTTGTCTTACAAACAATCCAATTATACTCCTTTAGTTATTTTAAATGTACAATTAAATTATTATTGACTATAGTTACTCTCTTGCAATATCAAATACTAGGTCTTATTTATTATTTCAAATTATATTTATTTATATCCATTAACAATCCCTGCCTCCCTCCCCCGACCCAGTCCCCCACTTCCCTTCCCAGGCTCTGGTAACCACCCTTCTATTCCCTATCTCCAAAAGTTCAATTGTTTTGATTTTTAGATCCCACAAATAAGTGAGAACATGTGATGCTTGCCTTTCTGTGCCTGGCTTATTTCACTTAACATAATGATCTCCAGTTTCTTCCATGTTGATGCAAATAACTTGATAACATTCTTTTTTTACAGCTGAAAAGAACTCCATTGTGTATAAGTACCATATTTTCTTTATTCAGATGAATGGATAAAGAAAATGTGGTACTTGCACACAGTGGATACAGGTTGCTTCCAAATCTTGGCTATTGTGAACAGTGCTGCAACAAACACTAAAGAGCAGGTATCTCTTTGATATATTAATTTCCTTTCTTTTGGGTGTATACCCAGCAGTGGGATTGCTAGCTTATATGGTGGCTCTATTTTCAGTTTTTTGAGGAACCTCCAAACTGCTCTCCATAGTGGTTGTACTAATTTACATTCCCACCAAGAGAGTATGAAGGCATTCCCTTTTCTCCACATCCTTGTCACCATTTGTTATTGCCTGATTTTTGGAAAAAAGCCAGTTTAACTGGGGTGAGATGATACTTCATTGTAGTTTTGATTTGTATTTCTCTGGTAATCATTGATATTGAGCACATTTTCATATGCCTGTTTGCCATTCGTATGTCTTCTTTTGAAAAACGTCTATTTCAATCATTGCTGGTTTTTAAATCAGATTATTAGATTTTATCTTATAGAGCTGTTTGATCTCCTTATATCTTCTGATTTTTAACCTTTTATCAGATGGGTAATTTGTAAATACTTTCTCTCATTGTATGTGTTGTCTTTTCACTTTGATGATTGTTTCCTTTGCTGTGCAAAATCTTTTTAACTTGATGTGACCCCGTTTGTCCATATTAGTTTTGGATTTCTGTTCTTGTGAGGTATTACTCAGGAAATTCTTTGCCCAGGCTAATGTCTTGGAGGGTTTTCCCAATGCTTTTTTTGTAGTAGTTTCACAGTTTGAGGTCTTAGATTTAAGTCTGTAATCATTTTGGTTTGATTGTTGTATATGGAGAGAGAGGGGGATCTGGATTATTTTGCCTACAGATATTTAGTTTTCCCAGCACCATTTATTTAAAAGACTTTCTTTTCCTCAGTGTATGTTCTTGGCAGCTTTATCAAAAATGAGTTTGCCATAGGTGTGTGGATTTGTTTCTGGGTTCTCTATTCTGTTCCATTGGTCTATGTGGTTTTATGCCAGTACCATGCTGTTTAGATTACTATAGCTCTGTAGGATAATTTGAAGTCAGGTAATTGTATTCCTTGAGTTTTGTTCTTTTTGGTTAGGATAGCTTTAGCTATTCTGGCTCTTTGGTGGTTCTATATAAATTTTAGGATTCTTTTTTCTATTTATATGAAGAATGTCATTGGTATTTTGATAGGAATTGGACTGAATCTGTAGATTGCTTTGGGTAGTCTGAACATCTTAACAATATTGATTCTTCCAATACAGGAACATGGAACATCTTTCCGTATTTTGGTGTCCTCCTCAATGTCTTTCATCAAAGTTTTATAGTTTTAATTATAGACATCTTTCACTTCTTTGGTTAATTCCCAGGTATTTAATTTTATTTGTGGCTATTATAAATGGAATTACACTGTCAGCATACACATATGCTACTGATTTTTGTTTGTTAATTTTTGTATCCTGCAACTTTACTAACTGTGTCAGTTCTAACAGTTTTTTATTGTGGAATATTTAGGTTTTCCCAAATATATGATCATATCATGTGCAAATAAGATTAATTTGACTCCTTTCTTTCCAAATTGGATGTCCTCTATTTCTTTCTCTTGTCTGATTGCTCTAGAAAGGACTTACAGTACTATGTTGGAAAACAGTGGTAAAAGTAGGCATCCCTCGTCATGTTTCATATCTTAGAGTAAAGCCTTTGAGTTTTTCCCTGTTGAGTATAATGCTAGCTGTAGGTTTGTAATATATGGCTTTTATTATGTTGAGGTGTGTTCCTTTTATTCTCATTTTAGGGTTTTTATAATAAATTTTATCAAATGCTTTTTCAGCATCAATTGAAATAATCAAATGGTTTTCATCAATTTTATTGGTATCATGTATCACATTGGTTTGTGTATGTTGAACCATCCTTGCATCCCAGAGATAAATCCCAATTGATTATGATGAATGATCTTTTAAATGTATTATTGAATTTGGTTTGCTAGTATTTTAGATCAATACTCATCAGAGATACTGGCCTGCAGCTTTGAGGATTTGTCTGTTTGTTTGTTTACATGTCTTTGTCTGGTTTTCTATTAGGGTAATACTGGCCCTGTGGAATGAGTTTCAAGAATTCCCTCCTCTATTTTTCAAAATAGTTTGAGTTGGATTGGTATTAGTTATTCTTTAAATGTTGGGTAGAATTCAGCAGTAAAGCCATCAGGTCCTGGGCTTTTCTCTACTGGAAGACTTATTTTTACATTATCCAACTCGTTACTTGTTATTGGTCTGTTCGGGTTTTGGATTTCTTCTTGGTTTAATCTATGTGTCTAGGAATTTGTCCATCTGTTCTAGATTTTCCAATTTATTGGCATATGGTTGTTCACAGTAGCTACTAAATGAACCTTTGAGTTTCTGCAGTATCAGTTGTAATACCTCCTTTTTCATTTCTAATTTTACTTATTTGGATCTTCTGTCTTTTTATTAGTCCAGCTAAAGGTTTGCCAATTTTAAGTTTTCAAAAATCACCTTTTTGTTTCATTTATCTTTTGTATTGTTTTCTTCCTTTCAAGGTCATTTATTTTTGCTCTGATCTTTATTATTTCCTTTCTTCTGCTAGTTTTGTATTTGGTTCCTCTTGCTTTTCTAGTTCTTTAAGATGCATTATAAGATTGTTTGTTTGAAGTTTTTCCTGTTTTTTTGACGTCAGCACTATAAACTTCCCTCTTAGTACTGCTTTTGTTGTATCACATAGGATTAGGTATGTTATGTTTCCATTATCATTTATTTCAATAATTTTTTTAAATTTTCTTCACAATTTCTTCATTGGCCCACTGGCACTGATATTTTATCCTTACTGGGATTCTCTTGTCATTTCCGTAACATAATTAAGTGAAGGTGCTTAAGGACAATCTCATTCACTTGAGGGTTGTTGTGAGTAAAGTAACATGGCAGCTGATCTTAAATAGTAACAGATACAATATTGATTTGCTTCTCTACTAGTTTGTCTTTTATTCAAATAAATTCTGCATGATATTTATTTACTTTAAAGGACATTAAACTTCTGTAATTTCCATGTGTTTGTATAGTTTCCAAAGTTCCTATTGTTATTGATAATCTAGTTTCATTCCATTGTGGTCAGAAAAGATGTTTGATATTTTTTCAATTATTTTGAATGTTTTGGGACTTGTTTTGTGACCTAACATATGGTCTATTCTTGAGAATAATTCATCTGTTAGGAAAAGAATGTGCATTCTGCAGCCATTGGATGAAACGTTCTGTAAATGTCTATTAGGTCCATTTGGTCCATAGTGCAGATTAAGTCCAATGTTTCTTTATTGATTTTCTATCTGTAAAATCTGCCCAATGCTAAAAGTAGGATATTGAAGTCTCCAGGTATTATGGTCTCAGACCTCTTTTTCAGCTCTAAGAACATTTGCCTCAAATATGTGGGTGCTCCAATGTTGGATGTATATATTCTTAAAATTGTTATACCTTCTTACTGAATTAAACATTTTATCTTCATATAGTGAACTTCCTTGTCCCTTTTTATGGTTTTTGACTTGAAATCTATTTTGTCTTACATATGTATGACTACTCATGCTCCTTTTTGCTTTCCATTGGTGTGAAATATCTCTTTCCATTTCTTTATTTTCAGTCTGTGTGTGTTTTTATAGGTGAAGTATGTTTCTTCTTGGCAACAGATCAATGGGTATTGCTTTTTGACTTACTCAGCCACTCTGTGTCTTTTGATTGAAAAGTTTAGTCCATTTATTTTCAATGTTATTATTGATAAGTTAGGACTTGCTCCTGCCATTTTGTTATTTGTTTTCTAGTTATTTCGTGGTCTTCTCTTCCTTTTTTCTTTCCTTCCTGTATTCCTTTTTATGAAAGTTATTTTATTTGTTGATACAATTTAGTTTCTTTCTTTTTATTTTTATGTATCTGTTGTATGTTTTTTTGTTTGTTTGTTTGTTTTTTTTTTTTTTTTTTTTTGGTCTGAGGTTACCATGAGGTTTGCAAATACTATCTTGTAGCCCACTGTTTTAAGCTTATAACAACTTACCACTGTTTGTATAAATAAACAAGCAAACAAGCAAAATGAAAACTAATATAAACCTTGCACCCTAAGTTAATTCCCCCCCATTTTAACTTTTTGTTGTTTCTACTTATATCTTATTGTACAATGTCATGAAGTCATTGTAGTTATTATTTTTGCTTGGTTCATCATTTAGTCTTTCTACATAAGGTAAGAATATTTAACATACCATAGTTACAGTGTTATAATATTATGTATTTTTCTGTACACTTACTATTACCCATGAGTTTTTTACCTTCAGATGATTTCTTATTGCTCATTAATGCCCTTTTCTTTCTGACTGAAGTTCTCCCTTTAGCATTTCTTGTAGGACAGGTCTGGTGTTGATGAAATTCCTCAACTTTTGTTTGTCTGAGAAAGTCTTTATTTCCCTTTCATGTTTGAAGGATAGTTTCACCAGATGTGACATCCTAAGGTAAGAGTTTGTTTTTTGTTTTTGCTTTTTTGGTCTTGGCACATTATACATATCATGCCATTCTCTCCTGGCCTGTAAGGTTTCCACTAAAAGTCTTCTGCCAGATGTATTGATTCTCCATTGTGTTATTTGTTTGTTTCCTCTTGATGCTTTTAGGATTCTTTCTTTATTCTTGATCTTTGATTAAATGCTTTAATAAATGCCTTGTCTTCTTTGGGATAATTCTGCTTGACTTTCTATAACCTGCTTATACTTGGATATTAATATTTTTGTGTAGGCTTGGAAAGTTCTCTGTTATTATCCCTTTGAATCAATTCTCTACTCTTATCTCTTTTTCTACCTTCTCTTTAATGCCAATAACTCTTAGATTTGCCCTTTTGAGACTAGTTTCTAGATCCTGTAAGCATGCCTCATAATTTCCTATTTTTTTCTTTTGTCTCCTCTGTGTATTTTCAAATGTCCTGTTTTCAAGCTCACTAATTCTTCTGCTTGATCCATTCTGCTATTAAAAGACTCTGATGCATTATTTAGTATGCCAATTTCATTTTTCAGCTCCAGATTTTCTGCTTGATTATTTTTAATTATTTCAATTTCTTTGTTAATTTTTCTTTTCTTTCTTTTCTTTTTTTTTTTTTTTTTTTTTTTTTTTTTTTTTTTTTTTTTTTTTTTTGAGATGGAGTCTCGCTCTGTTGCCAAGGCTGGAGTGCACTGGAGAAATCTCAGCTCACTGCAACCTCCACTTCCTGGGTTCCAGCGATTCTCCTGCCTCAGCCTTCTGAGTAGCTAGGATTACAGGCATGCATCACCATGCCCAGATAATTTTTGTATTTTTAGTAGAGACAGAGTTTCACCATGTTGGCTAGGCTAGTCTCAAACTCCTGACCTTAGAAGATCCACCCACCTCAGCCTCCCAAAGTGCTGGGATTACAGGCATGAGCCACCACAACCAGCTCTGTTAAATTTATCTGATTGAATTATGAATTTCTTCTGTGTTGTCCTGAATTTCTTTTGAGTTTCCTCAACACAGCTATTTTGAATTATCTGTCTGAAAGGTCATATATCTCTCTGTCTCTAGGATTGGTCCTTGCTGGCTTATTCAGTTGATTTGGTGAGGTCATGCTTTCCTGGATTGTCTTGAAACTTGTAGATGTTCAGCTGTGTTTGGGCATTGAAGAAACAGGTATTTACTGTAGTCTTTGCAGTCTCAGCTTGTTTGTAACTATACTTCTTGGAAAGACTTTCCAGATATTTGGAAGAACTTGGGTGTTATGATCTAAGCTATATCTGCTTTACAGGGCACTCCAAGCCCAGCAACACTGTGGTTCTTGCAGACTTGTGGAGGTAACACCTTGATGGTCTTGGACTATGCTCCGGGAGAATTCTTTGGATTACCAGGAAGATACTTTTGTTCTCTTCCTTCCCTTTCTCCCCAAACAAATGGAGTCTCTCTGTTATCAGCCACCCGGACCTGGGAGCAGAGAGACACAAGCCGCTCTGTGGCCACCACTACTGGGAATGCATTGAATCAGACCTAATGCCAGCATAACAATGGGTCTTGCCCTAGGCCTGCTATAATCACTCCCTCACTACTCCCTATGTTTGCTGAGGATCCAGAGGTTCCACAATCAGCAGGTGGCAAAGCAAGGCCTATGTTCCCTCCAAAGTAGCAAGTCACCCCAGGCTCCAAGTGGGTCCAGAGGTGTTGTCCAGGAGCCCAGGAGTACAGTCAAAAACCTTAGAAGTCCACCTGGTGTTCTATTGTATTGAGGCTCATCTGGCACTCAAACCACAAGATGAAGTCCTTCTCATACTCCCTCCTCTTTCAAAGGCAGTGGAACCTCACACCGTGTACACCACCACAGGTCCCTAGGAATTACTGGCAGACTATCACTGATGTTCCCTTAAGGCCCAAGGGCTCCTCCGTTAGCTTATAGTGAATGCCGCCAGGCCTGGGACTCACCTTTCAGGGCTGTGTACTCCCCTCTGGTTCAGGGCAGGTCCAGATATGCCACTCAAGAGCCAAATTCTAGAATCAATGACCCCAAGAGCCTTCTTGGAGCTCTCCAACTCTGTGGCTGAGCTGGTATCTAAGGTGCAAGTCAAAATCCCCTTTACTTTGTCTTCTGCTTTTCTGAAATAGAAGGAGTTTGCCCCATAGCCACCACAGCTAGGAATACGCCAATTCTCACCTGAAGTCAGCAAGTCTGAGAGGGTCACCCAAGGCCTTCAATGTAGTGCTTGGGTATCACCGCTGGTTGATTATTCAGGTCCTAAGGGCTCTTCAGTCAGCATGTGATGAATCCTGCCAGGACTGCATCCTCTTACCAAGGCAGAGGGTTCCCTTCTGGCCCAGGGTATGTCTAGAAATGTTGTCCAGGAGCTAGGACCTGGAAAAGGGGTCTCATGACTCTGACCAGTGCCCTATCCTGCTGTGTCTGAGCTGCTATTCAAGATGCAAGAAGTCCTCCCCACTCTTCCTTGTCCTCTCCTCAAGCAGAAGAAAAGGGTATTTTTCAGAGCCTTGAGCTGTGCAGCCTGGGGTTAGGGGACAAGTGATGTCAGCACTCTTTTAGCTGCCCCAGCTGGTGTCCCAGTAGATCACATGTCCCACAGTGCTCTGACTCTGGCCCCAGTTTCGCACTAAGACACACCCAGGAGATGCAGTCTTTGAGGCCTAAACTGCCTTTAAAATTGAAAGTGAAAGGCATTTTCAGAAGATCTTTCTGAAGCACTGGAGTGTGTGGGCAAATTGGAATTATTTTGTGTCTCGGGAAACTTTAGTCAGTGGTGGCGAGGCTTGGGGGAACTCAAGTTCCCACCAGAAGGATTAACGATTCCTCTCTGGGTGGGGCTGGTGTAAATGTTCTCTCCCAAAAGAACAGGAATGCTTTCTGCAGCATGTTGCCACAGCTGGAGGATGACAGAGGGGTGGCATTGGGGATTCAAGACTTTTTCTTATTTTTTTGGTGATATGAAGTTAAAAACAGATACCGTGAGTGCTCACATGATTTTTGGTGTTTATGAAGGTGCTTCTTTCATGTAGTTGTTAAATTAGTGCCTTTGGAGGGCCGGGGGGATGATCAGTGAAGCCTTCTATTCTGCTATCTTGCTCCATCCCTCCATTTGAATGTCTTTAAATATGATAAAAGCAGAGAACCAATTATAGATTACTATCTTTACTATTCTTATCTCCTGGAACCAGTTCGGATGCCAATAATTATAGCAGTCAGGATTCAATCATGAAAACATAATCTTCATGGGTATTATGAAATAAAAGATTTATTATATGAATAAAACCTTATGCACTGATGGAGAAGTTGGAATAACAGACCAAAAATAGAAGTTAGAGGATTAGAGAGAAGTATCTTTCTGAAGCACTGGAATGTGTGGGCAAATTGGAGTTTATCAAGGAATCTACAAAACCAGGTATATCCAACTGCCGGAATAGGACCACAAAGAAAAGGTAGTGGAAAATAAGATGGGAGTCTCCTGATTCTACATTGATTTTTATGTCTGAAGTCTCTGGTTCAGAGACAACATTTGTGAAGAAGATCTGGACATGAACAAAAGAATGAGGACACATCTGCAACTGTCTCTCAGTATTGGTAATCACGAAAATCTTTAGCTCATAATGGCTTCGACTTCACTGCTACCTTCCAAATCTCACAGAATTTTCGCTTTTAGCCAACTCTAACTTGGAACCATATGGGCAAGAGAATTCTGGAAACTATGGTTTCAGCTTAGCCAACGTGACTATTATAAAAAACACCAAGCATATTTTCCATATTTAAATCCTATTAGATTTACACCACATGCCATTGGTATTAAGTCATGGGCTTGTTGATTTTTAAATCATCTGCCAACCCTGACTGAATAAGAATGGTATTGATTATGATTTTTTTGGTTGCAAGCCATAGAAATTGACTGACTAACTTGTGCATTAAAAAAACCTTACTGGAATAATATTATTAGAAAGCTGAAAGAATAAATAGGAAGGGTAGAAAAGATGCTTAGAAATAAAAAAAGAAACCAGAAGAGTAGCAGGTCACCCTTACTGCCTCTAATCATTAGGGTTTTTGGTCTGAAAGGAATATAGTTGTTTGGGGGTTTTTCTCTGGGGGGAGAGCGGAGTGGGGTTATTTCTTTGTTTTTCTTACTTTAATCCTGAATAACTTTGCTTGAGATTTTAACTCTTTGAAAAGAAGGCTTTTGTCTGATCAAGCTTAAGTCACATGCTCACTTTTTGGTCCTACTGAGGCAGTAAGATCTGGCAGAAGTAACCTGTTGTAGCCTCTAGAAAATCCTTCATCCTCCATAAAAATAGTGGTTTACTTTGATTTGCAATTTTATTCAGCTTGCTCAAAATGGTGGTGTGGTAATTCCTTATAAGAAAATTAAAGTGATTCTAGGAAGAATGAATTGTTATAAATCAATTGAAATCCTTTAATTAATATCTATTCATTAATAAGAGTTTTGAGGCTATACCCAGACCCGGGAAGAAATAGTATATGACCATATAGCATTGCCTGCCATGGGTGCAGAAAAGGATAGTATTAGCAGACTTCCTGTACTTTTTTGTCAGTTCTTGATTTTGATACAGCCTCTACAATTCCACTGTATAGAGAGCTGAAAGAGTGTTACGATTACTTAATAGGGAGTACCAAATGCTTCCTTGGGCTGACTTTGAAGGTCTGTCATAATCTAAGTTCAGGATTACTTACTCTCAGAACTCTAAATTCAAGATTACTTACTCTCATTGTTCTGACTTCACATGGTCATTCTATACGTGGTGAATCAGCCTATTGTGCAGAAAGTAACCCTTCAAAGTGAAGATGGGATTCAAAGGAGAAAATACATTTGAATCCCATCTTCACTAGCTAACACAGTGTGAACATGATCAATTTACTTAAATCTTTTGACCATTAGTGTCATCGGCTATCCATCTCAAAAAGTAAGTGAGAGTTAAGTGAAAAAGTAATAAAAACATTATTTCAGGGCCAACTTTGTGCTTAGCACACAGAGAACATTTGCTATCTACTAGTTTCTTCTGTCTTTTTTTAATACTTCCTTTTTCCTAAATATCTGCTTCTATTTCTTTCACTTAATCAAATCTTGTATCATAAAGTCAAACATTATCCTTTCCGTGAAATTTTTAAACCAAGTTTTCAACTATTATACAGTTTTCTACTTACAAAATTCATTTAGGTATTGACTAATCAATTTATTTTTTAAATAATCATTAATAATGTGATGCAGTACCATGTTGGAACAATATAATTCTGAACATCTAAAACCTGCATACCATTCAACGTTTGAATACTAACTACTATTTGCCCATTTTTGGATGGAAATTGGTAACACAAAGATTAATAAAACCCTGTGGGTAGCTTCAAGACATTCACAGCTTATTGGGGAAGATAATCATATATGTTGAATAACATGGCAGGATAGACTCATATGTGCACAAGAAATTAAGAGAGTAAATAGGATACTTCATACAGACTACGATAAAAATGGTAGAAGGGGGGAGTTCTTTAGGAAAGATCAAAACATGACCTTGCATTCAAGAATGCATTGGATTTAGCCAGGAAAATAACAGTTAATGCAAGGAATATTGAAGAAATACAAAAAGAAGAGAAAGAAAAAGAAACGAGTGCTGTGGGGGAAAAAATGTATATAATTTACTATGACTGGAGGATAGAGTGAAATGAGGTTAGAGAAGCCAAACAAGATATAATTAGAAAAAGCCTTCTGTATCACCCAAGGGTTAAGATTTTATGATAAACTCAATGAGAAAACATTGAAGAAATTCAGCCACACAGAGCTATAATAAGTATCAACAAAGACAATAAGAATAATAATCATAATAATGGAAGCAACCATATATTGAGTACTATTTATTTGCAGTGCACTGTGCTAAATAGATTACTGTATTGGTTCGTTTTCATGCTGCTGATAAAGACATACTTGAGACTGGGCAATTTACAAAAGAAAGAGGTTTAATGGACTTACACTTCCACATGGCTAGGGAGGCCTCACAATCATGGCAGAAGACAAGGAGGAGCAAGTCACATCTTCCATGGATGGTGGCAGGCAAAGAGAGAGCTTGTGCAGGGAAAATCCCATTTTAAAACTATCAGATCTCGTGAGACTCACTCACTATCACAAGAACAGCACAGGAAAGACCTGCCCCCATAATTCAATCACCTCCCACCTCGTTCCTCTCTTGACACGTGGGAATTGTGGGAGTTACAATTCAAGATGGGATTTAGATGGGGACACAGCCAAACTATATCAATTACTTATTTGATTCTCAAGATAATACTCTGATATAGGTATCATTATCCCAACTTACCAGTGATAAAATTGAGGCTAAAGAGGTTAAACAACTTGTCCAAGGTTACTGTGAATAAGTATTATTACTAGTATAAATCTAGATCTGTCTAATTCAAGAGTCCATGATCTTAAGCACAATGTTCAGATGTATGTTTTCAAAAAATCACTTTAGCAGCAGTGTAAAAAATTGATTGAAGAAGGCCAAGCCTAGAGGTAACGGCTCCATTTAGAAGACTGCTGCACAAATACAGTTTTTAAATGAGTCCACTTCCAGGCAGAGAGGAAGAGCTAAAAAATTTAAAAGAGGCTTAATAGAAATAATAACTGGCTGCATGTGAATGGTCTGCAAGAGAAATCAAAGATAATAACCAATCAATTGAGTTGATAGTTGTGTCATCAGTAGAGAATGTTTCTAATGGGGGAATTGGGATACAATAAAATCAGTTTGAGGGAGTGTTGAGATTGTGGCACTTGAAGAAAAGTCATATGGAACTTGGTATGTAGAGAAAGATTTGGCAGATCTCAGAATTAGGTTGTAGATACAGCCATGATGCTAGAAAAAGTAACTCAGCCAGGGAGAATCTATAGTGTAAATGGAACAGTGAGATGAGGTTGTAAAGCTGGAAACATCAATATTTGAGTACATTTTGGGTACTAGATGAGGGTTTAACAAAAAGACTGAGAGGGAACTTCCATAGGACTATAAATACAACCAGAATCATTTTAAGAAAGGAGTTGTAACTGATTTGTAGAATTGTAAATAGTGACAAAAACCTCAGAGAATGATTTAGTTCTGCATGTAAGAATTATGGATGATGTTTTATTATTCTTTATAAGTTCTGGTCATCTAGTTTTTTATAAAAACTTTCATTTTAGGTTGAGGGAAACGTGTACATGTTTGTTCTATAGATAAATTGCAAGTCATGGGAGTCTGGTGTACATATTATTACTTATTACCTATTATTATTACTTATTACCTCACCCAGGTAATACGCATAGTACCCAGGAGGCAGCTTTTCCATCATCAACCTCCTCCCACCCTCCACTCTCAAGTAGGCCCTGGTGACTATTGTTCCCTTCTTTGTGTCCATGTGTATTCAGTGTTTAGCTCCCACTTATAAGTGAGAATATGGGACATTTGATTTTCTGTTTCTGTGTTAGTTTGCCTAGGATAATGGCCTCTAGCTTCTTCCATGTTTCTTCAAAGGACATGATCTTATTTTTTACGGCCGAGTAGTATTCCATGGTGTATGTGTGCCACATTTTCTTTACTGAGTCTCCTGTTTATGTGCATTTAAGTTCATTCCATGTGTTTGCTATTGTGAATAGTGTTGTGATGAATATAGACATGCACGTGTCTCTATGGTAGAATGATTTATATTCCTTTGGGTATACAGTAATAGCTAACAATGGGATTGCTGGGTTGAATGGTAATTCTGTTTTAAGTATGTTGAGAAATTGCCACACTGCTTTCCACAATGGCTGAACTAATTTACATTCCCACCAGTAGTGTATAAGTGTTCCCTTTTCTCTGCAACCTCACTAGCATAAATTATTTTTTGACTGTTTAATAATAGTCATTCTGACTAGTGTCAGATGGTATCTCACACTTTGATTTTGATTTGCATTTCTCTAATGATTAGTGATGGTGAGCATTTTTCCTATGCTTGTTGGCTGCTTTTGTGTCTTCTTTTGAAAACTGTTCATGTCCTTTGCTCATTTTTAATGGGGTTGTTTTTTGCTTTGTAATTTAAGTTTATCAGAGATTCTGGATATTAGACTTTTGCTAAATGCATGCTTTTCAAACATTTCCTCCCATTCTGTAGGTTGCCTGATAGTTTCATTTGCCATGTGGAAGCTGTTTAGTTTAATTAGGTTCCATTTGTCAATTCTTGTTTTGGTTGCTATTGCTTTTTGTATCTTTGTTATGAAGTCTTTGCCAGGGCCTATGTTCATAATGGTATTTCCTAGGTTATCTTATAGGGTTTGTATAGCTTTGTATTTTACATTTAATTCTTTAATGCACCATAAATTGATTTTTGTATATGGTGTAAGGAAGTGGTCCAGTGTCAATCTTCTATATATGGCTAGCCAGTTTTCCCAGCACCATTTATTGACTAGGGAGTCCTTACCCAACCATCTAATCTAATTAGATGATTGTTTTTGTCAACATTGCCAAAGATTAGATGGTTGTAGGCATGCAGCATTATTTCTGGGCTCTCTATGCTGTTCCATTGGTCTATGTGTCTGTTTCTGTACCAGTATCATGCTGCTTTGATTACTGTAGCTCTGCAGTCTAATTTGAAGTTGAGTAATGTGATGCCTCCAGTTTTCTTCTTTTTTTCTTTCTTTTTCTTTTTCTTTTCTTGGACTGCCTTGGCTATTTGGGCTCTTTTTTGTTATTGTTCACTGTAAGTTTTAAGATTGCTTTTCTACTTCTGTAAAGAATGTTATTGGTAGTTTGATAAGAATAGCATTGAATCTATAATTTTTTTAGCATTATGATCATTTCAATAATATTGGTCCTTCCTATCCATGAGCATGGAATATTTTTCTACTTGTGTCATCTCTGATTTTCTTTAGTAGTGTTTTATTTTTCTCATTGTAGAGATTTTTTACCTCCCTGGTTAGCTGTATTCTTCGATGTTTTATTTGTTTTGTGGCTATCATACATGGAATTATATTTTTGATTTGCTTCCGAACTTGGATGTTGTTGGTGTACAGTTCTACTGATTTTTGTCCAACGATTTTGTGTCCTGAAACTTTGCTAAAGTTGTTTATCAGATCAAGGAGACTTTGGGCAGAGACTGTGGGTTTTCTAGGTGTGGAATTATATCATCTGAAAACAGGGATAATTTGATTTCCTCTCTTCCCTGTTTGGATGCCTTTTATTTCTTTCTCTTGCATGATTGCTCTGGCTAGGACTTTCACTACTATGTTGAATAGAGTGGTGAGAGTACATCCTTGTCTCTTTTCAAAGGGAATGCTTCCAGCTTTTTTCCATTTAGTATGATGTTGGCTGTGGTCTTTGATAGATGTCTCTTATTATTTTGAAGTACATTCCTTCAATGTCTAGTTTGTTGAGATTTTTTATTATGAAAAGATGTTGAATTTTATCAAAAGCCTTATCTACATCTATTGAGATGATCGTGTGGTTTTAGTTTTCAGTTCTGTTCATGTAATAGATAACATTTATTGATTTGAGTATGTTGAATAAATCTTGTATCCCAAGGTAAAGCCTACCTGATCATGGTGGATTAGAGTTTTGATGTACTGCTGGATGCAGTTTGCTAGTGTTTCATTGAGGATATTTGCACTTATTTTCATCAAGGATATTGGCCTGAAATTTTCTTTATTAATTGTGTCTCTGCCAGATATTGGTATTGAAATGATGCTTGCCTCATAGAATGAGATATGAAAGTGTCCATCCTCCTCAATTTTTTGAATAGTTTCAGTAGGAATGGTACCACCTCTTCTTTATATAGCTGGTAGAATTCAGCTATAAATCATCTGGTTCTGGGCTTTTTCTGGAGTCTTTATTACTGATTCAATTTTTGAACCCATTATTGGTTTGTTCAGGAATTCAATTTCTTCCTAGTTCAATTTGGGAGGTTTTATGTTTCTAGGAATTCATCCATTTCTTCCAGGCTTTTATGCTTGCATGCATAGAGGTGTTCATAGCAGTCTCTGAGGGTTTTGTATTTCTGTGGGGTCAGTGATAATAACCCCTTTGTCATTCCTGATTTTGTTTATTTGGATCTTATCTCTTTTTTCTTATTACCCTTGTTAGCAGTGTATCTGCTTTATTTATTCTTTCAAAAAACCAATCTTTGTATTTTTTCTATGATTTTTCTATAATCTTTTATATGATTTTAAATATAAACTCATTTGTAAGTCACAGATAGGAGGTAAGCATTTTCTATAAACGTTAGCAACAAGATGGTCGTTGGTGATTATACAAAAGCAGATTGGTCGAAGTACATTGAAAAGGCAATGACAGTGCAGTTCATGGAGAAAGTGAAGAGAAAAGGCACATTTCTTTCTCAAACTAAATAACTAGTAAGGAAGGATAGAGACAGGATAAGAGATGGTCGAGTGTAGAAAGAGTGTGCTTTGTGTTTAAGATGTGCAATACTTGTCCATGTTTATATTGTTAAAGAAACAACAAAGGCTGCCAGATATTTGAAACACAAAACAAAGCAGGGTCTATCTGCCTGCCACTCAGAGGACAGCAGGATCACTCAAGAAATGTATAGGCTGAAAATGAAAGCACTACATATAAGGATAGAAAGGGGAGCTTATTTCATACAGAAAAAAAATAAAAAGAGAGAACATAATAACCCCCTTCCCTTGGATTTGGTCATGCTTGGTTGTAAGTTAAAATAAAAAATGTGGACATAGAAAAAAAGTTTAGAGTCATGTAGGGACAGTTTCTAGGTGCATAATTGAACATGGCAAATTTTTCTTTAACACTACACTGATGGAAAAGAATTATTAGATATGATGAGTGGTTAGATGTGAATAAGACATGAAAAGTGGAGATAACCAATAAAAGCAGGTCCCTAGCCAGATATTTTTTAATGGGTAGGAAAGGATATTGAGAAATTTTCTACCTGATAGCCTCTATTTTCTCTATAAGTAAGAAAATTAGACCTCTTATCAGAAGTAAGGAAAATTCAGTCAAAGAGAAGTTCTGATGAGTCTAGGGTAACTACCTCATTCCAGCTTGCCAGGGACTTACTTGGCTTTAGCGCTGAAAGTCCATGCTCTGGGAACACCCTCAGTCTTGGGGAAACCAGGAGATTAGCCATACTAGATGACACTATGGTTAATTATAGCTGTTGAAAATGAAAAAATAAATACTTAGAACCTAAACAAGGCTGGAGACCAGAAATTTGTAATGATTTCAAACTATACAGTCCTGTGATATAGAAATGCTCTGTGTTTAGGTATTGCGTTAGTTTTGAGTTGCCATGAAGTAATACCAGAAGCCGGGCAATTTAAAAAGAAAAGAGGTTTATTTGGCTCATGGTTCTGTAGGATGTTCAAGCATGGCACCAGCATCTGCTTGATTTCTGGTGAGGCCTCAAGAAGCTTCCAATTATAATGGAAGGCAAAATGAGAGCTGTCATCTCACATGGCAAGAAAGGGTTGGGGAGGTTCCAGGCTTTTTTAAACAACCAGCACTGTGTGAAGTAATAGAGTAAGAACTCACTCATTACCTCAGTAAAGGCACCAAGCCATTTAGGAGGGAATTAACCCCCATGACCCAAACACTTTCCACTAGGCTCCTTCTTCAACAATGAGGATCACATTTCAACATGAGATTTGGAGGAAACAAATCTCCAAACCCTGTCAGGTATGTTTCAGTATGTCCAAAATAGTGGGGCAATAAAGCAAATACTTTTTAAGGTAAGAGTTTTGACCAATGAACATCTCTATTGTTTGCAATTTCTGTACTTCCTGGAAGAGGAAGTGGAGTGAATTGGGGTAGTCAGAGGGAAAGAAACTAGACATAGAAACTCTGGTGTTTTAATGGCTGTATCAGTCCATTTTCATGCTGCTAATAAAGACATACCCAAGACTGAGAAGAAAAAGAAGTCTAATGGATTTACAGTTCCACATGGCTAGGGAGGCCTCACAACCATGGTGGAAGGCAATGAGGAGCAAGTCACATCTTAAATGAATAGCAGCAGGCAAAAAGAGCACTTGTGCAGAGGAACTTCTCCTTATAAAACTGTCAGATCTCATGAGACGTATTCACTTTCATGAGAGCATTACCGAAAAAACCTGCCCCCACGATTCAGTTACCTCCTACCAGATCCTTCCCACAACAGTGGTAATTCAACATGAGATTTGGGTGGGGATATAACCAAACTATATCATTCTGCCCCTGGTCCCACTCAAATCTCATGTCCTCACATTTCAAAACCAATGATGCCTTCCCAAAAGTCCCCCAAAGTCTTAACTCATGTCAGCATTAACTCAAAAGTCCACAGTCCAGTGTCTCATCTGAGACAAGGCAAGTCCCTTCTACCTATGAGCTTGTAAAATTAAAAGCAAGTTAGTTACTTCCTAAATACAGTGGGTGGCAGGGGGGTATGGTACAGGCATTGGGTAAATACAGCCATTCTGAATCAGAGAAACTGGCCAAAACAAACGGGCTACAGGCCCCACCCGAGTCCAAAATCCAACAGGACAGTCAAATCTCAAAGATCCAAAATGATCTCCTTTGACTCCATGTTTTACATCCTGGTCACACTGACACAAGAGATGGGTTCCCATGGTCTTGGAAAGCTCTGCCACTGTGGCTTTGCAGGGTACAGTCTGGCTTTTCTAGGTGCATGGTGCAAGCTGTCAGTGGTGGCGGATCTACCATTCTGGGGTCTGGAGGATAATGGCCCTCTTCTCACAGCTCCACTAGGCAGTATACTAGTAGGGACCTTGTATGGGGGCCTTGACCCCAATTTTCTTCTGCACTGCCCTACCAGAGGTTCTCCATGAGGGCCCCACTCCTGCAACAAACTTCCTCCTGGACATCAGGCATTTTCATACGTCCTCTGAAATCTAGGCAGAGGTTCCCAAACCCCAATACTTGACTTCTGTGCTCTTGTAGGCTCAACTGCATATGGAAGCTACAAAGTCTTGGGGTTTGCACCCTTTGAAACCATGGCCTGAGCTCTAGGTTGGCACCTTTCAGCCATGACTGCAGTGGGTAGGACACAGAACACCAAGTCGCTAGGCTGCACATAGCATGGGGACCCTTGGCCCAGTCCACAAAACCATTTTTCTCTCCTAGGCCTTCAGACCTGTGACGGGAGGGGCTGCTGTGAAAATCTCTGACCTGCACTAGAGACATTTTCCCCATTGTCTTAGGGATTAACATTCAATTCCTCATTACTTATGCAAATTTCTACAGCAGGCTTGAATTTCTCCTCGGAAAATGGGATTTTCTTTTTTATCACATTGTCAGACTGCAAATTTTCTGAACTTTTATGCTCTGCTTCCCATATAAAAATGAATGTCTTTAAGACCGCCCAAGTCACCTCTTGAATGCTTTGCTGCTTAGAAATTTCTTCCACCAGATACCCTAAATTGTCTCTCTCAAGTTCAAAATTCCACAAATCTTTAGGGCAGGGGCATAATGCTGCCAGTCTCTTTACTAAAAAATGACAAGAGTCACCTTTGCTCCAGTTCCCAACAAGTTCCTCATCTCCCCCGAGACCATCTCAGCCTAGACTTTATTGTCCATATCACTATCAGCATTTTGGGCAAAGCTATTCAACAATTCTCTAGGAAGTTCCAAACTGTCCCACATTTTCCTGTCTTCTTCTGAGTCTTCCAAACTGTTCCAACCTCTGCCTGTTACCCAGTACCAAAGTCACTTCTGCATTTTTGGGTATCTTTAGAGCAGCACCTCACTCTACTGGTAACAATTTACTATACTAGTTTGTTTTTAGGTTGCTGATAAAGACACACCTGGGATTGAGAAGAAAAAGAGGTTTAATGGACTCACCATGCCACGTGGCTAGGGAGGCCTCAATCATGGCAAAAGGCAAAGAGAAGCAAGCCACATCTCACATGGATGGCAGTAGGCAAAAAGAGTGCTTGGCAGGGTACATCTCCCTTATAAAACCAGAGGTCTCGTGAGACTTATTCACTATCACAAGAACAGCACAGGAAAGACCCACCCCCGTGATTCAATTACCTCCCACTGGGTCCCTCCCACAACAGTGGGAGTTCAGGATGAGATTTGGGTTGGGACACAGCCAAACCACATCAATGACCAATAAGTATATTTTTAAAAAAATGCTCAGCAACACTAATCATTAGCTAAATGCAAATAAAAACTACAATAAGATATTACCTCACACCTGTTGGAATGGCTTTTATCACAAAGCTAGAAAAATAGAAAAAAAAGTGTTGTCGAGGATTCCAAGAAAAGGGAACTTCTGTGCATTGTTACTGCAAATGTCAATTAGTTCAGCCATTATGGAAAATGACATGAAGTTTCCTTTAAAAACTAAAAATATAACTAACATATGATCCAGTAATCTTATACTTCTGAGTATATATCCAAAGAAACTAAAATCATATTAGCCCTTCATATTCACTGCAGTATTATTCACAATAACTAAGATATCCATCACAATAACTAAAGGTCCATCAGTTTCTGAATGTATAAAGAAAATGTGGTATATACACACAATGGAATACTATTCAGTCATAAAAGGGGGAAATCCTGTCATTTTCAACAATACAAATTAATCTGAGGTACATAATGCTAAGTGAAATAAGCCAGACACAGAAAAACAACTGGTATCACTTATACATGGAATCTAAATATTTTGAAATCATAAAAGTAGCGAGCAGAATGACCACAACTTACCAGCGGCTGGGAGTTGTGGTTATGAAGAGAAAGGGAATGAAGAGTTGTTGATCAAAATGTAAAAAGTTTCAGATAGACAAGAGGAATAGATTTTGAAATCTATTGTACAACAGGGTAATTAATAGTCAATAATAATGTATTGTTTATTTCAAAATCACTAAGATATTCAGTTTCAAATGTCTCACCCTAAGAAAAGATAGGCAAGTGAGGTGATGAGGTGATTAATATGTTAATTGACTTGATTTACTCATTCCACTTTGTATACATATATCAAAACATTACACTGTACTTCATAAATGTATACAATTATAATTTGTCAATCAAAAAGAATGCTAATAATTTTTTTAAGGAGCTGTGGTGTTTGATCTTTTCAGAAGGGGAAAGTTCATATGGGACTCACTTATGTCATGCTTTCCCTGCAATATCAATTTAAATTTTCCAAGAATGATAAGTCACTTATTTTTTTATTTCCATACGAAGCAAAAACAGCGAGATCAGAGATAAAGACTCAAATGTTATCATGCTATTACCAGCAGAGTACATAAAGAAAAAGAAATCTTTGTTTTTAATTTAGGAACTAAAAACAGAGCGACATATTAGCAGAAAGCCATACATCTCAAGATATATGAGTGCAACTCTGAGTCAAAACTGCTTGAGGTCACTGGGCATGGTTTTGAAATCTGGCTGTGTCAGAATCATTATGGAGCTTGTTAAAATTAGAGGTGCCTAGGCATACCCCAGACTTCCTGCATAACCCCTGGGGATGAGGCCCTTGAATCAATATTTGCAGCAGGCTTTCCAGAGTGGCTCTGGTGCACCAGGATCTTTAGCACTCAGAGATCTAGGGCAAGACCTGAAACTATGGACAACATTTGGAAGCTGCAGTCAGGACTTTAGGAATGTTAACACTCCTAGAGATGGTCACTTCTAAATGAAAAATAAGTTAGAACCATCCTTGACTCTAACTGGAAATAGGTTTCTTTCTCCCTAATTCTTTTCTAAACAAAGGGTTTCCATTTTCTCATACATAACTGAGCAACACTATTTTTAGTTTTTGCTCTTTTGGTGGCAAATGGGGACTATTTCAATCTGCTTCAAGGAGATGGGAGTTTATTTTAGGAACATATGTGGACCAGACCTGAAACTAGATAACACTAAAGAACTACATCTAAAGCAGCTCTAGGAACCACTCACACAGGATTGCTCTCTTGGGCATCTCAGCTTCTATCAATTGGGGAGAAAGGCAGAGATGAAGGACTATGGGGTATAAACTTGACTCCCTAGAAACCATGGTTGGAAATGGGCAGTTTTCATTAGAAGGGGAAGTGGGTGGTGGGGTCAAGTGGGTATTTCTACTGCAAATACCTATGCTGCTTTTTTGCTAAGTATTTCTTTTACTTAACATAATTCCGTAGGGAACTGAATCAGGTTGCTTCCTTATATCTTCATAAATACTTGAAGACTGAATCCTGTTTATTTTTTTCCCTAAATCTTCCTCAGACTCACTTTACTCCACATGCATCTTTCCTGCTGGTGCATGAGAACTTTTTTTGTTTAAAAGGCCTTTAACAACTCCCCATTCAAGAGACTATACTTAAGCAATTCAAACTTACTTGAGTGCCGGAACTATAGGCCAGGGTAGATTGTAAAGTATTTGATTGCATTTTCCTCCACCACTTTCCCTAAACACCTGCAGAGCCTAGGAGAACTGTGAACACAACGTAAACATGCTCAAACAATATTAGAAGTGATAAAGGAGGTCTATAGGAATAAACTGACCCACTAGTTAATGGTGAGACATGAATAGAAACCAGGTCTTCTGCCTCTCTAATATCCTACTTCAAATTATCTATGGGACTTAAAACTGATTTGGGTAAATCATCAAACTTACAGAGCTTTGATCAAATCATATGATACTTATAGATTAGAGGATGAACAAATTTTAGTAAAAGAGTATTTGATTCAAATACTCTGAAGTATATTTAAAAGCAAACAGGTTTTTTTGGCATGTTAAATAATTTTAAAATTACAAGCCCAACTAATTTTAAACTTTTTACAGCTTGATATACAGATTAATTTACTGTCTTGCTCTTTAAACATTTTCTTTTAAACTGATATTGTTTGAATCTCTTTATTATACATTTCCCTCTAATATTCTAGAAAATAAAAAAATATTAACAAATTCAGCCTAACTTCATTTCTTCAACCAATTATTATTCTGAGTTTATAAGTGAGAAGTGACAATGATGAATATGGTTTGAGGCCTGAAGGTACTCACTGTCTATTGGGGAAACAAACACAGAAATAGGTAATTACACTATAATGTGGACAGTGCAATGCCAGATACCTTTAGCTATTATGTAAGCACTGCAGAGGGGACACTTGCCCCAACCTGCAAAGGTCAGTGAAGGCTTCCAAGAGTAAAAGATGTGAAGCTGAATCACATGACTGCCCCATGCCCAGTACCTAACCAGCCTTAACAGCTTCGTGTCTCAATGGCCATCAGCAAGTCCTGGTAAATACATCTTGGCTTCAAAAACTTCATCTCACTGGCAAGCACTCCAATCGAAACCACCATTTCTCACATAGACTACTACAATAGCCTCTTGGCAATTTTCTTATTTCTGTCCATTTAGTTTGCATATGGCATCCAGAGCAACATCATGTTACAGATCTGTTTAATTATTTCATGACTTCCCATCTCATATTTAGTTCCAAACAAACACCTTTCTAAGAAAAGCCCCTGATTGATCTGGGTCCCTGTTTCCCTCTCCAGTCTCAGCTCAATCTATGTTCCTCTCTCACTATTCTCCAGTGCGTGACTTTCTGTTTCTCAAACACAAGCTCTATACTCCTTCAGGTCTTTTGCACATGCTGTATTCTCTGTTTGGAATTATTCTCTTCTTTCCTTGGCTGGCACTTTTCATCTTTCAGGTCTGAAGTTAAATATCTCTTCTTTAGACATTTCTGATGACATGAAATAAACCTCCCTTGTTACTTGTTTTCACTCTCTGTCTCTTGTTTATAGCTTTGTAGCCCCTGTTACCAGTTGAATATATATTATAATGATAGCTTGCTTACTGCTTTCTGCCTGCCTTCTCACTAGGTTATAATTTGCTCCATAAGGGCTTAGGCCAAGTCAGTTTTGTTCATTGACGTACGCCGGCCACCTAGTAGAATACAGCCTCAAAACTAGGCACTCATTAAGTATTTGTTGCATAAGTGAATAAATACATAACTCTGTGATCTAGCAAATCAAAACCACTCACTTTTTTTTCCATTGACTTCACTGGCATTCTTATATTTTTCAAGAAGGCCCTCTGTCCAGCCACTAACTCTGCTTATAGATGGAGTAATTTCAAAATTTATTTTCCTCCATGAATTCTTCTCTAATTTCTCAGAAATGATTCATCATTCTTTCCTTTGAATGTGCATAAGGATTTCTTCTTCTCTTAGGGCTAATGTTTGCATTATATGTTTTTGCATAATTGTCCTGTGTCCCTTAAAGCCAGGAACCATGCCTGGCCACCTTATTTCTACCATAGAGCCAGGAAATGTTCGCTAACTGATTGTTCTGTAAAAGTGATGAGTGAACCAATTAATAAAATAATTTTTGAACAAGCTAAAAGAAGAGGTTTTTGGGTAGTACAATTTAAAGATGAACCTGAATATGGTTCTGAAATCTTTTAGGGTATGTGCTAAATAAACTGTGTCACCTTTTATTTTTTGTATCCACTCTTAATGTTGTTATCTTTATCACAATGTGGCCTTTCTCAGTGAAGCTGTCAAAATCCAGCTGGGCTGGTCAGCAAGATGTTGATGTTGCTCTGACACCTTGTCAACAATGTCACTCCCTATATCTGCCATTAAAAAAAAACAGTGTTATATGGAAGGTAGAACTATATCAAGAATAGTATGAAGAAATTATTCTTAAGAAGAGTTTTTGAAATATTTGAGAACAATCCAACACAGATAAGATTGTTTAAATTTCTCTAACCACTTTCACATAATTTTCTTATCCCATAATCACTAAACTCAAAATTCAATAACTAGAGATGTTAAGAGATATTAGCTTTAACATTAGCAGAAACCTCAAAAAAGGACTTTAATGAAAGAGTCCTGTAGCAATGTGCTGTGTACACATTTTCAACATAATTCACCTACCATATACAGTTGAAAATCCAATTTATACAACTTATGTTTCATAAAATAAAAATGGTAGCCAAAGTTATTTATAGCACAATGAGAGTTGTTAAAAGTCTAAAACATGATAGTGACCTTTACATTATCCCAGAAAAGGCAATTTATTTCATAGCCTATTGAATATGGAAACCATTTTCAGATACATCTAGTTTAAGTGGTAAAATTGCAGAAAATTACACATACAGCATGATAGCTTTTTTCCTACTCTAAGAAAACCACCTAAGTGCCTTCAAGCTCTATAAAATCGCTGCTCTTTTAGAATTAATGGTTTCCTAAATTACCATAAGCTGTCAACCTTTACAACCATTTTTGATTATTTTATGTTTAATACATATTTATTGGGGACCACTAAATTTAACATAAGCTATAAGAGTTGTGACATTGGCCCTAAACAAACTTCATACAATAGCACCTAGCCTTATTCTACTGAGAGGAGAGAGGAAAGAGAAGTAAGAGAGAAAAACACCCCCTCATGAAATCATCATTAAAGGCGGCCTCAAGGAAGACATGACCCAGCAACGACAGTTTCTAGCCCCGTGAGAGTTTTTCATCTCGAAATTTTATATTCTCTAATTTTATTAACTATGCTGTGCTATATACTTTTCCTCATAATTCTCTAGAATTGTGATTCGTGAATTTGATAGCTATTCCATACTGAGTTTGAACAAATCTCCCTGTTAATTCTCTATTATGTTTGCGATTGTATACACTTTGATCTTTCTTATACATCAGCATTTGATCTTTTAGACTGGAGTTCAATATTTCTAGTTTATCATTTTAGAGAGTTTAAGAATCTCAGCCTCCTTGATCATTTAAATTGTTCTTCCTGTGAACTTCCTAGGTCTTTTAGTTATGGTCCTTTTTAACTCTGTCAAAGCCAGATTTTTCCTTCTATTTGGGATCTAACATTGTTAACATGCTGACATTTAAAGATGTATGCAGCATGTAGAAATCAATGAAAAATCACATAAGATCTGAGAAATTGTAAATAAAAAGCAACCCAGGCTTATTCTATATCTAAGTAGGCTGCTAATATCTACCTGATAGTCAAGTCTCATCTGACTCAAAACACCTCTCTACCTAAAAACATCTCTTCTGCTTGCCAAATACTGTGTCTGAAATTCCTAATGTTATAACCACTCCTTAAAATGCAAACAACTTACGAATCTAGGAGAGAAAGAATGTTAATACATTGCAATCCAATTAGAGGATATTATATCCTTCTGCCTGGAGATACTGGTGTGTCAGCCAGGTAGAATTTAATGGAATAAATGATATTGTTTGGATGTTTGTCCCCTCCAAATCTCATGTTGAAATGTGATCCCCAGTGTTGGAGGCAGAGACTGGTGGGACGTTTTTGGGTAATGGGGATGACTCCCTTATGAATGGCTTGGTGCCCTCCCCATGGTAATGAGTTCTAACCTTCATAGTTCAGGCAAGAGTTTGGTGTTGAAAGGATTCTGGCATCTCCTCCTCTCTCTCTCTTACTCTCTCTTGCTATAGGACATGTTGCTCCCCCTTCACCTGCCACCACGATTGAAAACTTCCTGAAGCCCTCTTCTGGAGTAGATGCCAGTGCCATGCTTCCTATACAGTCTGCAGAATCATGAGCCAAAATAAACCTCTTGTCTTTATAAATTATCCAGTCTCAGCTATTCCTTTATAGCAACACAAATGGACTAACACAGTAAGTATGTAAAGAAATGACTGAGTTTAAGGAAATATATACAAAGGTAGGTCTAGGTAAGATTCTTAGGAGATAATGTGAAGTCAGGTGCAAGCATCCAGCAAATATAGAGCCTTGAAGGTGGGCACCTAAATAAGAGGAAAACGCTTGGAATAGCAGATGCAACTAGATTGAAAATTAGCCCCAAATAAACATTTGCACTTAAATGGCATAGTTGTATTAGAGAAAAATTTTAATCTATAAAATAAGAGATTAATTTCAAGTAACTACATAAATGCAAATAACAATTAACTTTAATTTTGATGGTTAACTCACAAATTGGCAACATTTTAGAAATTCACAAAATATAAGTTTAATTAAAAAGACATACAGCTGGATTATTAAGAAAAAATACTTGTAAAAATTCATACTTATTAAATAAAGAGATGCAAATTAAGACATAACCTATCAAAGTGTCAACAATTTAAAAAATGTTATCTTAAAGGTAGCAGCAATACAGCTGATAGAAATAGAAACCAGCACAAACTTTCTGGGAAACAATTTGGCAATATATACCAAGGTCCTAGGTAATATATACCATCAGAGGAGAGTCTGTTTTAGAAATCTGTCCTTAGCAAACAAAGATGCAAGAAAGGATTTCTTACCAGCTTTATTTGTAGCAAGGAGAACTATAAAATAGATATAGTTATATAGATATATCTGAATGGTTAGAAACACTATGATTAAAAGATCAAAGAATATTATACAGCTGTTGGAAATCATTTTATAAATATATAATGATATGAAAAATAGCTACTAATCTTAAGAAGAAAAGTATGGAAATAAATATTAAATCTTATATGAGGCTTTTTACTGAGTAGTAGAATTCTACTTTTTTTTATACTTTATTGTATTCTCCTCAAAATGATGTGTTCCTTATATATTTTGGAAACTAACACACTTTTAACACACTAAAGGTGGACTTCTTAGGCCTTACTAATCATTGCAAAGTACTTTCAAGAAAGTTGAATCCGGATAGAAAAATGAAAATAAGACACATGAAGGCTGTGTCAGGGTATAACTTTTCTCAAAGCCTCTAAATCACCTGAAGCACAATTTTATTTTTAATATTTTACAATGTTGAATGCTGAGAGTATGGATTTTGAAAGACACGTCCTTCTTAGAGAACAAAAACTTTAAAGAGTATTAACTAGCATTTATTGAATACTAAATGTTTTACCTGTATTAATTTAGCCTCATAATACTGTTTTTACAGAAGAAGAAACTGCAAGCCACAGAGGCTAAATAAAACATGGTTGCCAATAAATAATAAACACCACATCAAGCCATAGAGCCAGAATTGGAGCCCAGGTAGCTATGACTTCAGAGTCTTAAGCCTTTAACTCATTAAACTATTCCACATCTCTGGCAGGATCTTGCCACTTGAAGCTTCTGATGTATTAGTTCTTCATTTTCACTGAATTCACTACTTGCAATGGGCAGTGATTTATTTTTGACTTATTTATTTTCCTTGACAAAATCATCAGGGGCACAGATTTCCTGTTCTCTAAAACAATCTTTTAGCCCATACCACTTTCATCAGAAGTTTACTAGTAAGGGAGTATGTGTCCATGGTAGGGGGATACAAAAAGGGACACAAAAAATGATATTTCATTATTATTAACTAGTTTTTGAATGAGTTTTGGGTGACTGTAGCAATCAGTTCTTCCCTTGAGCTTGCAGACAGATAGGAATGATTAGCTTCTCCATGAAACTATGAACAGAGCCAAGACAGAAAATTGCTTTCCCACCATCACCTAGTATATGGCCAAGAATCTAGGATTCCAGGTATAGTTAAAATTTTAATAAAGTCTATATTCCTTGTATAGCTTCAATGTGATGGTTGCTTTAAAATTTTTGAATTGTAAAACTGTCTGCTTCACTTCGTCTTCCAACTGGACAAAACAAAACTTTCCAATAACCAGGAATCCGCCATTTTATGGCTTTATAAAAATTCAGTTGTCAACAAATTCTCCATCAAAAGCTCTCCTCGACTACCCTATTGCACTTTTGAATAAATCAGAAGAGCATTCTACTCCAAATAAAAAGCAGATTGAATATGCAATAAATTCCTTCTTTTATGACAATTTTCCCTGGAGCTGTGTTTATTAATACCTCTGATATACTGCAAACTTTTGTTGTGAGATCAAAAAATGGAAGAGTTGATAGTGACCACATAAAGCTTTGTTTTCCCTTGTTTGAACTTAAAGGAGAGAATGTTGTGATATTTAAAAAGTAAAACAAAAGAGAGAGGACAACTGGCTGGTCAATTATTTAAGAAAACGATCATAACGTCCTTTCCTCAGACCTTTCAGAACAAAAACAAAAAAAGGGAAGAAGAAGAAAATAAAAACAAATAAAATTCTAGCTAGATTAAATATATAAATTTTTAAAATAAAACACAAATAATAGAAAGGACATGGGCACAGTATTTATAAGCTTCAGCTAGAGAAAGTTGTCCTAAGTATGATACTACCCCAGAAGCCACAAAGATTGTTTTACCACAAACAAGTAAAAATTTTACATCGCAACAAAGTCAAAATACAAAAAATAGGGCAGAAAAAATAAAATATTTTCAACACCTGTGAAATACATGGTATAATGTACAGTGTGTTAAAGCCACTTAACAGTAGAATTGGGAAAAGTAGGATGGAGAAAACTGACTTTGATATTTTACCAAATAATCTCCTGAAATAGTTTTTACAAGCATATATTTTTTTGGAACTCAACAGGAAGGAGAGAAGTGAAATAGGTAAGAAAAAAAAGACGAGTGTGGGAAAACAAATTTTAAAAACTTTATATTTTCTATAAATATCAAGATTGTCACAGTCTAATATCCTCAGTCATCTAGTAACTAAGAGGCCACAATGATTTCCAGCTGCAACCACATCTGAATTCAATCAGCAGGCACCAAGTTTGGTACTATTGCTATTCAGAAGTTAGCAGATGCATTTTGCTCTTTAGAATTTAAACTGAGAACCGAACATTTTCACTCCCGATGCTAGTCAAAGTTCGTCACAGATCTTTGTCATAAAGATACATTAGCATAAACTATTACAATTAGGATTCAAAAGAGCCAGTAAGCTTCTTTCATTCATTTCCCCATCATGGTGCATCTTTTATTTTTCATTTTGCAAGAAATCAATCTCAGATCACACTTCTCAGAAAAACAATTGGATTCTAAACTTCAGAATCAATATTGAAAAGGTAACAAATGCATGCAAGGATTAAATACAGAACTACAGAATTTGTAATCTCAGATCATAGTCCAAATTTTGTAAACAGACTGTATCCATTACAAATACTGTCCTGTGAGGAAGTGTAAAGAAATTAGTTGATAACAACTCATGCTGTTTGAAAAATGTTCCTCTCCTTGTCTACCTACTTTTCCTACTTTTCTTACAGAAATATGTTATCAAGTTTCCAAAACAAACAACATTTTTATCTTAATTTATCTTAACTCTTACAAAAGGTAAAAAAAATGAACTTATATTTGGATTCATATGTAACTCATTATATTTACTTTAAAATTATAATCATAGGAAGTCAATACTGTCTTAGACAATCCAGGATTTGTTATCCATGGATCAATGTTTATTTCTTCTTGGTTAAGTAAATATTTCCTCTAATTTTCAACTTATCCAAGAAACACTTCTTGTACAAGGTAGACATAAAATGGATTAAGAAGAAAAAGTCTGAGGACTGATTTAGTTATGTAAATAAATTTTAATTAAATTTTAATTAAATAAGGGCTAATTTTATAATACTACTCCTGCATCATCAAATTTTGGTTACACTGAAACAAGATTTCAAACTAAAGTGGCTTTAATATCTTAAAATGTAGTCTAATGCCAAGTATTTAGTATCTATACTTCTTTTCTGGAAGGAATGATGAAGATTGTTGACTAGCTCCTTATCATACTTATCAGAAACTTCTGAATTCAATTTACCTCTCAAATGTAGACTTCCCTACTCAATAGAAGACTGTATTTTCAAAACAAATTTTGACCCACTGAGAAATTCAGATATATAATTCCTACTAGTATCTAAATGGTAGCTAAAACTCTTTCTTTTAAACAAGAACATTTAGATTAAAAACTGAAATATCCCATCATTTTATATGGCAGCTGGTCAAATATAAGATTTGGGTTGGAATTTTTTTTCCACTCCGTTGGAAAGTGTCTAACATTGTAACAGACACTTCCTTTGAACTCTTGCCCAGAAAAAAAAAAAAAAAAAAGATATTAAAGCACCACTGACTTTGAATATTTTTTGAATATTTTTCCTTGGAGACCATACAACATGTTGAGGGATTCTTGGGGTAGTGGGGGCAAGAGGAGTAAGGTATTTCCTTTGCTTAGACCAGGATGTGCTGATCCCCTTATGTAAAGAAGTGTTGATACCAGGGAAAAGCCATCAAATGATGCAAACCTGACGTCAGTGAAAGCCATCCGTCCAATCACATGTTTGAATTGACTAACTAAAGACATCAAACTACTTTGTCTGTTTATACTTAGATTGACAAATTTAGAACAATGAACTACCACATTTCATGACTCATCAATTATTTATTATAATTAAAAATAATACTGAGAACTGTGATAGATCAATAAGGCCTGATTTCTCTCCTGGAGGAGTTCCTACTGTATAATCTACCACCATTCTAACCTTCCTTAGCAGTCCCCATATGGATCCAAGAGAGGAAAGGGAAAAAGCTGTTTTCAGGGATACCCTTGTCAGACAGTTATCCCTTACCTTGATGTTTCTCTGTATTAACTTAGTTCAATTTTCCTGAGTAATGGATTTCATTCAAATACTAGACATTTGCTCTCCTTTCAAGTTGGCCAAATTAGTCCTATCAATTAAGAGCTGCCTGTATTTATGGGATACCCCTTTTAAAATAATAAAACATTTGATTCTCAGGTTGAGATAGGTTTGCTTCAGCACCTGCAGATTTGCTCTGAGAAATAACTGGTAGTTGTGTTTTGAGACAGTATGTTTTTTAAGTGCTCTCATCACAAAAATGATAAGTATGTGAGGTAATACATATGCCAACTAGCTTGGTTCAGCCAATGTACACATGTTTCAAAACACATTATATACCATAAATACATTCAATTTTTGTCAGATAAAAACATAAATAATAATAATGTAAAACAATCTCAACAGTGTAATGAAAAAAGACTTCTTTTGGTTGAGGGGTGGAAGGAGGCTTCAAGCTACATGCTCTTATATTTTAAGGAAGAAAAGAACTATTTATTCATCACAAGACATCTGATACAAACTATTTCACATAATCCTCTGAACAGCCTTAAAGATAGATATATTTGTCCAATGTTGGAGGAGAAACGATGAAAATTAAAGTGGCAAATGGCTTGCCTGAGGAATTCTGGCATCCAAACACAGGTCTCTCTTGTTAAAAAACTTATTTTATTGCTATTATACCACATGACATGAAAACTAAGCAGCAGGTATAAATGTATGTATTTTGGAACCATGCCCCATGAGATTATAAGGCACGGGTAATGAAAATTGCCCATTTAAGAAAATAAATTATGGGCCAGGCGCAGTGGTTCAATGCCTGTAATCCCAGAACTTTGGGAGGCTGAGGCAGGCAGATCATTTGAGGTCAAGAGTTTCAGACCAGCCTGACCAACATGGTGAAACCCCATCTCTACTAAAAATACAAAAAAAACTTAGCCAGGCATGGAACCTGTAGTCCCAGCTACTCTACTCAGGAGGCTGAGGCAGAAGAATTGCTTGAACCTGGGAGATGGAGGTTGCAGTGAGTCAAAATTGTGCCACTGCACTCCAGCCTGGGTGACAGAGCGAGACTCGGTTTCAAAAAAAAAAAAAAAAGAAAGAAAGAAAAGAAAAGAAGGAAAAAGAAAAGAAAGGAAAAGAAAATCTGAGTTTACTTACTTGTTAGGCAAAGAAACAGGATATACACTTGAGTAAAGAAAATTTTTAATTAGATAATTTAGAAGAAGATATCACAAGAGTGGGTATATGCCAGAAATGAGTGGGGATCCATGGGCTTAATGTTAATTAAAAAAGCAAAGCTTGCATTCCGTATGAAAGATATGAGTCCATAAATATGTCCACTGTTGGCCAGATGCGGTGGCAAATACCTGTAATCCCAGCATTTTGGGAGGCCAAGGCAGGCAGATCACGAGGTCAAGAGATCGAGACCATCCTGGCAACGGTCAACATGGTGAAACTCCATCTCTACTAAAAATACAAAAATTAGCTGGATGTGGTGGCATGCTCCTATAGTCCCAGCCACTCAGGAGGGTGAGGCAGGAGAATCACTTGAACCCAGGAGGCAGAGATGCAGTGAGCCAACATCACGCCACTGCACTCCAGCCTGGCGACAGAACGAGACTCCATCTCAAAAAAAAAAGTGCACTGTTGGTTAAAATCACTCCATTGTACATGCATCAGAAAAGAGTCTTCAACTGGGTTCAGTTAAGGTAGAAGTTTCCGCAAGAAGGGAACTCAAACTTTGTGGTCATTTCACAGCTTCAGATGGTTAGAACCAGTTGTGGCAAAATGCAGTAGAGTATTCAGTTTTCTACTTTGTTGGTTTCTTTCAGTGTTCTCTTTTGTGTAATTGTAAATTGCTAAAGTATAATTGGATATATTTACGGGGTACAAAATGATGTTATGATTTATGACTAGAGAATAGAACGGTGGTTAGTCACCAGAGACTATGGAAATTGGGGGACTGGAGAGCTGATGGTCAAAGAGCACAAAGTCTCAGTTAGGCAGGAGGAATGAGTTTATTGTTGTTGTTGTTATTTTAGATATATTGCACAGTGTGGTGAATGTAGTTAATAATCGCCTATTATTTTAAAACCTTGTTGGTTTTTATTGAGGAACTGAGCAAGATGGCAAATCTGGTTCAAAGGAGAGACACGAATTTAGAGCCATTAAAAGAAAGATGCCTGGGATAAAATTACTAAATTAGATACAAAACTGGTTAATGCTCTCTAGGGCAATACACTGTACACTTTACACTGTAAACTTTTCTGTAAACATTTACATTCCTTCTGCAAAAAATTATTTGCATTATTATCTATTAGACAATGATGTATGCATCATTATTTTTTCTATAAGTTAACAACTAGCCTTACAGAGGTATAAATATCCTAATGAATAGAAGTAAGTTAAACTAACATACATAATCCTGAAGAACTAGACAACCTTTAGGTAGGCCTATTAGATAATTCTCCAGTAGAACATTTAAAATATATGTAATTATCCTTTTGCCTATTTGCAAATGTTAGCTCTTTTTTCTCCTGTGATTATAAAAATGATCTTCAAAGAGTAATATTGATCACAAAAATGCTAGATGGTTTTCCAGCTTGCTTTATTGACACAAGTGTTGTAAAATTTGTTAACACACATAAACTTCCCTGTGATATGTTCAGCAAATCTAGAGCCACAGGTTGACATGCAATTTCCAAGTGCAGAAAATTATCTTCTATCTGGAGATTTCAGTACGAATCTAGGATGCTATTTACAATAGTCTCCAGCACTCTAGAGATCTTTCTCTCTCTCTCTCTCTCTCTCTCTTGCTCTCTCTGCCAAGCCTAGGAAACAAAACTCAAGAAATTCCTATGCATCAGTTTTGCCTGCAATATCTATAAATTTGACTATATTATCCTTTCAAGGTCCCCATACCCAGCTAAAGTTTCTGGCCTGCCAAGAAGGGATTTCTCTTACCATCCGTAAGGCAGAGACCCTATGAGCCATACAGTTGTACCTGATAAGTTTCTTGGGAGGGCTTTATAAACAAAGGTCCTGCATATGAAGTATAATTCTGGCTTAAATGAAAGTAATGGCATTTATTCTCAAATATGACACCTCAATGCAAAATTATTTCATTTATGTTCTGATAAAAAGGAAGACAAATTCTTACTGAATCTATGCAAATAATAACATTACCAATAAAATTACAGAGTTTCAGGAGAAGTATTTCTTTCAAAATTCTGAAAGGTCAGTAAAAATAGATATCACTTAGAGAATATTTCATAATGAACTATGAAAAAAGTCTAATTTGAGGGTTAGAGACAAATTGAGGTAAAAAGTAGCTCCTCAAACATCTAGTAGGAAATAGAATATTAAAAATAATAGCAAAAAATTTCCAAAACAATCACAATTACATGTATCTCATTATTTTATTCAATTCTATGTAATTAAGTCTTGCCTCACTGGATCTTGGCTTTGCAGTACACTCTATATATTTATGTGCTTCTGGATAATAAAGGAGTCTCAGCAGTTGTTTTCACATCAGTTCTGAAGTATATGCTTTATAGTTTACTTCTCCAGGTATCAATAATAAATAGAATTTTGTATAAACTTTGCTATGAGGGCCTAACTCTTTATTTAAACCAAATTTCTAGATTGGAGCTTACAGCAAAGTCTTCAGGTAAAGATCAGAGGAAAGACATTACCTGCTGATGATAAAATTGAATGATTGTATTTTTACTTAACCAACCATATCAAAAGTCTTTCCAAGTGCTCACTAGTGTCTTCTGTGTGTGTGTATGCACATCATTTTTAATGTTCATATAATATGCATGAAAATAAATCATATGTTGAGCCAAAAAACAACTACCAATAAATTTAAAAGGACTAAATCAAATATATTTTCTCATAACAACATAATTCATTTAGAAATAAGACCCATAAGAAAAATCCTAAATATTTTAAAACCATATCAGGTACTTGTAAATAACTTGTTAAATCATAAAGAAAAATTAAAGTATTTTAACTGAATGAAGTAAGCATATAGCATATCAAAATTTGTCATATACAGTTAAATATATGCTTAAAGGGATAATTATAGGTTCAATGTCTTACACAATAAAAGAAGTGAGGTCTAAAGTCAATAAGGTAAGCTTCTTCTTTAAGGAGCTAGGAAAAGAAAAGTATATTGTACCTGTGGTGAGCAGACGTAAAGAAATAGTGAAAATAAGAGTAGATACCAATGAATTAAAAGACACAAAAAAAAAAATGAAGGAAAAATTGATTTTTTTTAAATTAATAAAATGGACAAACCTTGATTAATCAATAAAAAAGATAAAAAACTAATACAAATTACTAATATAAGGGATGATAAAGGAGATATTGGAAGATATTTGACAGACACTGGAAGAATACAGATTGAGTACTTCCTATCCAACATGCTTGGGACCAGAGGTGTTTCTAGTATCAGATTTTATGTTTATATTCATGGACTGAAGGTAATTTTATACCATATTTTTAATAATTTTGTACATGAAACAAAGTGTTGACTGGATTTTGACTGTAACTCATCGCATGAGCTTAGGTGTAGAATTTCTCCACTTGTAGTCTCATGTCAGTGCTCAAAAAGTTTTGGATTTTGGAGCTTTTGGATAAGTGATGTTCAACCTGAAATAAGACAATATCATACACAACTTACAGCAAATACATTCAACAAAGATGATAAGTAAAAGAAGGGAAAATACTATCCACGAAATTTATGAGAAACACATCATTCTGATTTTTACAAAAATTAGACAAAATGTTACAAAGAGAGAAAACAGTAGATCAATATCCCTCAAGAGCATAGATGCAAAAATCCTTAACAAAATGTCAGCATATCAAATGCAGCAATATATATAAAAGATAAAGCATCACAAGAAATTGGAATTTATTCCAAAAATGCAAGATTTTTTAACAGCTTAAAATAGAATATAATTTACAATATGGATTAAAAGTAGAAAAAACAGATGTTCGTCTCATAGGATGCATAAAAATATTTTATAATATTCAAGAATCATTCATAATTTTAAAAGTCTTAGGAAACTATGATTAGAAGGTAATACTTTCAATGTAATAAAAAAAAAAAGACTGAAAAATTTACAGCTAATGTCAAACTTAATGATGAAAGACAGATAGCTTTCCCCCTAAGATCAATTAACAAGGCAGCATCATCTACTCTCAATAATTCTGTTCCACTTCTTACTGAGAATCCTAGCCAGTCCAAAAAGAAGGGGTGGGAGGGGAGAGAAAGTGAGAGAGAAAGAGAGAAAAGAGACAGAGAAAGAGAAAGGAGGGAGGGAAACAGGAGGGAGGTCAGATTGAAAAAGAAAAACATTTTCTTCAGTTAAGATAATAATGTTTATAAAAATCCTGGCTGGGCGCGGTGGCTCACGCCTGTAACCGCAGCACTTTGGAAGGTCGGGGCAGGTGGATCACTTGAGGTCAGGAGTTTGAGACCAGCCTGGCCAAAGTGGTGAAACCCCATCTCCACTAAAAATACAAAAAATTAGCTGAGCTTGATGCCAGGCACTTGTAATCTCAGCTACTCAGGAGGCTGAGGCAGGAGAATGGCATGAACCCAGGAGGCAGAGCTTGCCATGAGCCGAGATCATGCCACTGCACTCCAGTCTGGGTGACTGAGCAAGACTCTGTCTCAAAAAATAATAACAAAATAAAATAAAAACCTACAAAATCTATCAAAAAATTAGAACTAATAACTGAATATACCTGAGTCATAGATACAAGGTCCATATTCAAAGGATTGTACTTCTTTTTTAATATTTGTTTTAATAAACAGATATAAAATAGAATTGTCAAATTATCATTTACGGTACCATCAAATTCATAAAACATTTAAGAAGTAAATTTGATAAATTTAGTGTTTTAGTCTGTACAGTCTGTTACAACAAAACCTCTGTAAACTAAATGGCTTATAAGCAACAAACATTTATTTCCTCACAATTCTGAAGGCTAGAAAGTCCAAGAACAAGGTAGCAGTAGATTTGGTATCTGCTCAGGGCCCATTCATCACAGAGAGCAGCTTCTAGCTGGATAGCTCTCTGGGGTCTTTGGAGTCTCCTTTATAAGGACACTAATCCCATTCATGAGAGCCCTACATTTATGACTTAATCATATCCCCCAAAGACCCTCCCCATTAATACAATAAATTGGGAATTAGGCTCCAACATGTAAATTTGAGAGTGGGGGACATGAACATTTGGAATGTAGCATATGGAGCCTACAAAACATTGTAATATTACAGAATACTGGAAACTGGGAAATTGTGAGGAAAATACATTTATTTCTTACAGTTATGGAGGCTGAGATGTCCCAAGTCAGGGGGCCAAATCTGATTAGACCCTTCTTGCTGGTGGGAATTCTGGAGAGTCCAGAGGTAGTGTAGGGCATCACCTGGCAAGAGAGCTAAGCATGCTAACATGCTTGCTCGGGTCTCTCTTCCTCTTCTTATAAAGTCACAGTTTCCTCCCATAACTCATTAATCCATTAACCCATGAATTAATTAATCTGTTTGTAAGGGCAGAGCCCTCATGATTCAATCACCTCTGAAATGATCTACCTTTAAGTATTGCTACAATGGGAATTAAGTTCTCAATACATGAAATTTGAGGAACATATTCAAACCATAACACTTTTTTTTTTTTTTTCTAAACAGAGTCTCACTCTGTCACCCAGGCTGGAGTGTAGTTGTGCAATCTCAGCACACTGCAACCTCCGCTTCCTGGGTTCAAGCGATTCCCCTGCCTCAGCCTCCCAAGTAGCTGGGACTACAGGCATGTGCCACCATGCCCAGCTAATATTTTGTATTTTTAGCAGAGATGGGGTTTCACCGTGTTAGCCAGGATGGTCTCGATCTCCTGACCTTGTGATCCGCCAGCCTCGGCCTCCCAAAGTGCTAGTATTACAGGCGTGAGCCACTGCGCTTGGCCCGTAGCACCTAATTTTAAGACTTACAATAGTAATTAAAACAGTGTTGTATTGGTATAAGGATGAACATACGTAGCAATAAAATGATAGAAAGTTCATAAAAAGACATATATACATATTATTATATGTATATATGTATGTGTATGTATCTGTTATATATATTAAGGTGTTATATATTTAATATGCAATTATATTCATATATTTAATATTTTACACAATTTAACATATGTAACATTAACTTTCTGACAAAAAGTGCTGAGGAAATTAAGTAGCAACATATTTTTAAAAAGTGGTATTAGAACAACAGAATGTCCATATGGGGAGAAAAGGGAAAACTTACTTTACTTCTACCTTTACTTCTGCCTCATACGATATACAAAAATTCACTCAAAATGGCCCATAAATAATATACTTTTTATAGATATTTTATATAAAACTTTTAGAAGAAATCATGGGAGAAAATATTCATGACTTAGAATAAGCAAAGATTTCTCAGGAAACAAAAATTCCACAAACCGTAATAAAAATAATTGATAAACTTTAGCAAAATTAAACTTCAGCAAAACACAAATCTTAAAAAAAATTGATAAAATTTAACTTCAGCAAAATTAGCAACTTCATTGCTTTAAATGATAACATTATACAAATAAAAGGCAATTATAGAATGGGAAAAATTATTTATAATATGTACATCTGAAAAAGAACTGTATCTAGAATACATTAAGAACTCTTACAATTCAATAAAAATTTGAACAACCCAATACAAAAGTCTAGTTTTCTGTTGTATCTCTGCCAGATTTTGGTGTTAAGCTGAGACTGACCTTGTAGAATGACTTAGGGAGGAGGCCTTCCTTCTCATTTTTTAAAAATTAGTTTCAGTAGGATTGGTAACAGTTCTTCTATGTATATCTGGTAGAATTCTGCTGTGAATCTATGTGGTTCAGGTCTTTTTTTGTTTGGTTGGTTGGTTGGTTGGTTGGTTTGGTTTGATTGTTAGAATTTTTATGACTAATTCCGTTTCAGAGCTTGATATTGATCAATTCAGGGTTTCAATGTCTTTTCAATTCAATATTGGGAGATTGTGTATTTCCAGGGATGTATCCACTTCCTCTAGATTTTCTAATTTGTGTGCATAGAGCTGTCAAATAGTATTTTCAAGAATCTTTTGTATGTCTTCAGGATCAGTTGTAATGTCATCCTTGTCATTTCTGATAATACATATTTGGATCTTCTCTTTTTTTCTTTGCCGATCTAGCTACCAGTCTATTGTCTTGTTAATTTCTTCAAACAACCAACTATTGATTTTATCAATATTTTGTGTGGATTTCTGCATGTCAATTTCATTCAGTTCTTCTCTAATTTTAGTTATTTCTTTTCTTCTGTTGGCTTTGGGGTTCGTTTGTTCTTTGTCTTCCAGGTCCTTTAGGTGCAAAATTGGATTGTTAATTTGAGATCTTTCTAACTTCTTGATGAAGGCATTTAGTGCTATAGCTTTCCTCTGAACACTGCTTTAGTTGCATCCCAGGGATTTTGTTAAGTTGTGTCCTAGTTTTTATTAACTTCAAATGTTTTTAAATTTCTGCCTTAATTTGGATGTTCACTCAGGAGTAATCAGGAGCAAGTAGTTTAATTTCTATGGATTTGTATGGTTTTGAAAAGTCTTTGTGGTACTGATTAAGAGTGTTCTTGGTATCATTTTAATTTTTTTGAATTTATGGAGACTTGCTTCATGAGACAACATGTGGTTGATCTTAGAATATGTTCCATCTGCATATAAGAAAAACATATATGCTGCGGTTGTTAGCTGGGATGTTGTGTAGATGTCTATTAGGTCCAATTAATCAACTGTTGAGTTTCAGTCCAGAGTTTCTTTGTTAGTTTTCTGCCTCAATGATCTGTCTCATGCTCACTGGGATATTGAATTCTCCCACTATTGTTATGTAGCTAAGTCTTTTCATATGCCAAGAGGAACTTGTTTTGTGAATCTAAAAAATTGACAAGTGGGACCTAATAAACTAAAGACCTCCTGCACAGCAAAAGAAACTATCAATAGAGTTAAGAAACAATCTATAACATGGGAGAAAATATTTGCAAACTATGTATCTGAGAAAGGTCTAATATCCATAATCCATAAGGAACTTAAATTAACAAGCAGAAAACAACCCTATTAAAAAAATGGGCAAAGGACATGAACAGACACTTCTCAAAGATGACAACATACAAGTGGCCAACAAACATGAAAAATAATCATCATCACTAATTATCAGAGCCATTCAAATCAAAACCAAGATTAGATAGCATCTCACACCAGTCAAAATGGCTATTACTAAAAAGTGAAAAAACAACAGATGCTGGTGAGGCTGTGAGAAAAGGGAATGCTTATACACTGTTGGTGGGAATGTAAATTAGTTCAGCCACTGTGGAAAGCAGTTTGGAGATTTCTCAAGGAACTTAGAAACACCATTGGACTCAGCAATCTCAATACTAAGTATATGCCTAAAGGAATATAGATCATACCATAAAGACACATGTACTCATATGTTCATTACCATGCTATTCACAATGGAAAAGTCGTGGAATCAACCTAGGTGCCCATCAATGGCAGACTGGATAAAGAAAATGTGTTACATAAACACCATGGCATACTAAACAGTCATAAAAACCTTTGGCCAACCATTGAATTTAAGTGGTCAAGTGTCAAGTTTAAGTCCATAGCTTCTTTGTTAGTTTTCTGACAAATTATATCCTTTGCAGCAACATGGTTGGAGCTAGAGGCCATAGTCCTAAGTGAATTAACATAGAAACAGAAAACTAAATAGTACATGTTCTTACTTATAAGTAGGAGCTAAACATTAAGTAGTCATAGACACAAACACAGTAACAATAGACACTGGGGACAACTAGAGCGGGGAGGTAGAGAGGAGGGAATAGGTTGAAAAACTACCTACTGAGTACTATGTTCACTACATGGATACAAAGGGTAACAAATCCACACATGTACGCCCTAAATCTAAAATAAAGTTGAATTAAAACAATAAAAAATAAAAATAGAAGTCTGGAAATAATTTGAATAAAATTTTTACCAAAGACAATATATAAATGGCCAATAAATGTATAAATGACTTTTAACAGCATTACTCATCAGAGAATTTGCAAAGTACATCTCCAAGAACACATACACAAGCATGCATATATATTAAATATATAATTCCAAGTGTTGACGAGTTGGAAAGCAACTGCACTCTCACATATTGCTGGTTGGAGTATAAGATATTACAAACACTCTCGAAAACAGTTTGGCAACTCCTAGTAAAGATAAATATATACTTCACAAGATTAGTGGTTATTTGTTGTGAGAGTTTAGGGTGGCAAGATTTAATACAAACTTTCGGAGGTGGAAAAATTCTATATCTTCTTTAGGGTAGTGGTTACCAGGGCATATACAATTTTAAATGTGTGAATTTCAATGCTGAAAAGTGTCCTTCAGTAACTTTTATTAAGCAAATCTATTATAGGGTGCCAGTTATGATGTGGTATCCTAATATCTTTTGCTTTCTTTTGTTTGTTTGTTTGTTTGTTTTTTAGAAACAGATTCTCACTCTGTCATCCAGGCTGGAGTACAGTGGTGTGATCATGGTTCAGTGCAGCCTCAAGCTCCTGGACCCAAGAGAGACTTTCACTTCAGCCTCTAGAATAACTGAGACTACAGGCATGCACCATCATTCCAAGCTAATTTTTAACATTTTTTGTAAAGACATAGTCTTGCTATGTTGACCAGGATGGGCTTGAACTCCTGGCCACAGGTAGTCATCCTACCTTGGCCTCCCAAAGTGCTGAAATTACACTATGCCTGGCTAATGTCCTAAATTCTATTTTCTTATACGCAAAGATTAGGGTAGAAAACTAGTATAAACATGAATCTAAGGCCAGAAATATGGCAGGGATTTCTGCAGAAACAATGAGAAACCAAGGCAGAACTGATCAGGAGGCTTATTCCTATAACCTAGAGTATACATAATAGTAATTCCTACTAAAGATGAGCTCTCAGGTAAATAAGCAATACATGTAAACTCATTCAGCATAAATAATATCAAAACAAAACATAATAACCAACCAACCAAAAAAGAGCTATGAAATAAGTTTATTTACGGGACTTAAAGAAATAAAGAAGCAAAATATCTAATAAAAGAGGATCCCATGCTTTAAAAAATGATGTATTTGTAAAAGGAACTAGTATACATTCTAGAAAGAAAAATTTATAGCCAATGTAAACAAAACTTGGTGGATGAATTCAGTTGTAGGTTAGATATCTATGAAAAGAAAATTAGTGAAGTAGAAGGGTATGGAAATCATCAACTATACAGTACAGAAAGACAATAACTTGACCGGGTATGGTGACTCATGCCTGTAATCCCAGCACTTTGGTAGGCCGATGTGGGTGGATCACCTGAGGTCAGGAGTTCGAAACCAGCCTGACCAACATGGCAAAACCCCTGTCTACTAAAAATACAAAAATTAGTGGGGCGTGATGGCATGCACCTGTAGTCCCAGCTACTCAGGAGACTGAGGCAGAAGAAACACTTGAACCCAGGGGACGGAGGTTGCAGTGAGCTGAGGTCATGCCACTGCACTCCAGCCTGGGTGACAGAGCAAGACTCCATCTCAAAAAATATATTTAAAAAAAAAGAAAAAAGAAAGACAATAATTTAGAAAATATTATAGCATTATTAAAATAAGAAAGTTAATTATTCATCCAAAAGGGGTTCTATGAGGAATAAATACAAAGAACACAGTGGTGAATCAATTGTACAAATTCCCCAATTCTCCCTGTATCTAGACTCCACATGTGACTTTGCTACTCCCTTCATAAAGGGGTTGAATATATTTTCCTATGTCTTGTTTCTGAGTTAAGCCATGTGGTTTAAGTTAACCAATGGGTTTAGCAGATGTGACACAAGCAAAGACTGGAAAACTGCTTACACTTTCTGTTTATCTCCTGTGAGTTCTGTGATGGACAGATGAACGAGTGAGGCCAGCCTACTGGAAAATGAGGGATGTATGACACAGAGCCAAGTCACCCATCAACTCAAGGTCATCCTAGATTAGCTGGCGGAATGCTGACTCCCAGACATGAGAGTAAACATAGTGGAGATACAGAAAGATACTAAGACAACCCACAGCTGATCACATATGCCCAAGTGGCCCAGCCCAAATAAGTCAAGCTCAGCCCCGACCAGCTGAACCTCACAGCTCATGATCTAAATAAAAATATTTATTGTGGTATGCCACACATGCTTTGTCATTGTTCATTATGCAACATTATTGTGACAATGAAGAGCTTATGTAACAAGTGATATTCAAAGAATGGTGAGAATTTTCCAGAATTAAAGAGGACACAGCATGTGAAAAATGTGACATCAAGGCAAATTCAGAAACTGCAAATGTTCAGTAGCCTGGATTCCTGGTAGGATGCCTGACGATATCTCAAAAAAGTGTGAATAAATTTTTAAAAATTGAATTAATATTACTTTATTATAATCTAAAATACAGTAACACAAGTCATGCAGTTTATTTCAGGTAGGAGAAGCATACCATAAAATCAAATTGTCCTAGGATTGATACTCCAAAAGATTATGCAGGCACCTTTTACCTTTTAACCATGTGCTAGTTTCCTAGGGCTGTTGTGATAAAGTATCATGCTAGATACCTTTTATAAAGGCAACAACAGTTTATTGTCCGTAGGTCTGGAGGCTGGTTGTCCAAAATCAAGTTTTCAGCAAGACCATGCTCCCTTTGATATTTGTAAGGGAGAATCCTTTCTAGCCTCTTCAAAGCTTTTGATGGCTTAGTAGGAATCCTTGGCATTCCTTGATTTGAAACTACAGCACTCCAATCTCTGCCTCCATCATCACAACCCTCCCCCGACCAAGTCTCTTTTCTTCTCATAAGAACACCAGTCATATTGGATTAAAGATCATACTATTTGAATATTACTCCATCTTAACTTGATTATATTTGCAAAGACCACAGTTCTAAAGAAGGTTACATTCATAAGTACCAGGGATTAGATTTCAGCATATCTTTTTGTGGAACACAATTCTACCCATTTAAAAAAACATATTTCTAAAACTCATGAAACGGATCCATAGTTCATCATGGTTCTTATCTTGCATGTGCTATTTTAATGTCCACAAGAATTATTTAAATATTCTGCATCAAATGTATTTACTTGAGACTGGTATATGCATATTATTATTACATCCTGGTTCTAAAATAAAATTAATGTATCATTATTTCTGACTATTAATCAACAAATACGAAATCATATTCTTTTGGCCAAGTTTCCTAAAGTGTTGAAAATATATGAGATGCAGCATTTTGCAGAATATGACTAGATTATTGGGTTAAGTTTGTGAATACAGTATAATCCTTTATATTATTGCAGTATGAAAAAGCATAATATTTAAGGTGAATTTCAAAATACAAAGTCCTTAAACTGAAAATCAATTTTTATTATTACCACATTCTAATTGATTTGTGTTCCTATTATCAAAACTGGCATGTAAAAATATTATAGACTGTATAGCAGAATTTCTAGCGTGTAGTCAGTCCACAATATATGTTAAATATTGCCTTTCCTTTCTCATGGTCAAAAAAATTACAAATGAATTTTTTTTTTTTTTTTTTTTTTTTTGCTACAGGCATAGGGTGTTAAATTGAACTATAGTGGAAGTGATTTATTCCCTTTTAGTCTTGATCCATCATGTAAACTTTTGTAGCTGCTCATAGTCAAAATACCTGGTGTTTTAAGTGGTTTTCTCTTTTTTAGAAAAGCAAATATATAGAAAGCTCAGAGTACACATTCTTACTAATTACAAGACATTTGTAGTTATTTGGAAACAAAACTTAAAATTTTTGAAATAGAAATGCACATAAGAATTCCGTAACTTCTTTGGGAGGCCAAGACTGGCAGATCACCTGAGGTCAGGAGTTCGAGACCAGCCTGGCCAACATGGTGAAACCCTGTCTCTACTAAAAATACAAAAATTTAGCAAGGTGTGATGGCAGCTGCCTGTAATCCCAACCACTTGGGAGGCTGAGGGAGGAGAATCATTTGAACCTGGGAGGCGGAGGTCTGCAGTGAGCTGAGATCACGCCATTGTACTCCAGCCCGGGTGACAAGAACAAGGCCCAGTAAAAAAAAAAAAAAAAAAAATTCAGTTTTCACATTGTGTAAGGTAGGCATTTGCTATGGCAATGCCAATAGATATTCATTTGACAAGCAACCAGCATCAACTATTTTAAAGATACTTCCTGAAATGTCTCATAATACTAAAGCTCTGTTGCAATGTGATACTATTAAAACAGAGTTTTCAGGGAAATAAACCTAAGCCAATTTTCATTAGATAACTATTCCAGAAACACATTATATAATATCACTAAGAGCTCTGTTCTTGGGGGAAAATGCAAATGAAAAACAAAAACAGATTTGAGGAAACGGGCAGATCTTGTTGCCACTCAGATTTTGCTAGCTAAAGATGATCAACTGAAAAAAAGAATTGTATTTGTAAACAATCTTTTAAAGAGCAATCCCATAGGGATTTAGAAGACACTGTCATTTCTTTAAAATTAGCAGACTCTTACCAATGTTCTCCAAATGAATGACAAGTAATTAGCAGAATTTTAAACGAATCGATCTTTATACAGCATATAATCAGATTATTTATTAAACTACTACAGCTTTCTAAGTAGGAAATAATAAAAATGAAAAACAAACCATTGTGGGTCCAGGCCAAAGAGTGCCTATTGCTAGCAATTCCTGGCTCATTAAAGAGTATTGCTGAATTTGCCACTCTTGAAAGTTAGTCAACACTCTGTTTTTGAGCAGCACTGGTTTCCTAATAGGTGGCATTCAGATAAGAGTTTACATTCTGTTAAATGGTTTTGTATTTGCCTATTTTCCAAAAATTCTATGTAGTTCTAATTCACCTGAATCTTTTTTTATAGACTTTATTGAGGGGACAGAGTATCTTTGAGACTGCCAAACAGGAGAAAGATATTGATCTACAAAATATAAATTTTCCTAGAGGCTGGATTCCACATTATATTTTAATGGGGTTTATCTAACGTTTAGCACCCAGTCTTTTGGTCAATGAATATTAACTGAAAACATCTGCTAAGCCAGACACTAAACTAGGTGCTGCAAACAGGATATTCAGTAACAACCAGGCACATTTCCTACTTTAGTGAACTTAAAGTCATGTGGTGGCACTTATCAAATAATTTCAGAAAATGTCAACTGCAACTCTGAGAAGTGCTAAGAGGCAGAGGTACAGGAAGCCAGAAGCATGTCTAATCATAGGAACTGGCATTATTGGAGAAGACAAGAGACATTTCCCTGAGGAAGTGGCAAATAATCAGAGATCAAAAGGATATTAAGCAGACAAGGAAAGAAGGAAGAACTTCTAGGTACATAGAACAGCTTACAAGAAGGTCAGGAGAAAGAGAAAACAGGTGTGAATGGATGAGACAAAACCTGTAAGATGTTCCTGGGGAGGTCTTAAATGTAGGTCTTAAATGAATGGTAATTAGTTAGTCAATAGTAATAGAGGAGGTTCAGTTCTAATAACTAAATGGGTCTATTTCATAGAGGACTCACAGATAGGGTCCAGATCTGCCTTCTTTTTGCACCGATTTCTTCACCATAAACTATAAGTATTCTAAACATTTCATAGAGATGATGTAAAAAGGAATTATATGCAACTTATAAATTGTTAAATATGGAGAAATAAGTAAATAAAAGCACAGGCCTAACAAAAACAAATTAAGACATCATTTTTAAATTACCTAAACAAATGGAAATACCAATCATGTTCTAGGCTGTGGGAATTTGTTATGATCCTTCCAAATGTGGCAAATCCTCCAACAACTGAGAGATATATAGTCACAACTGTGGTGTATTGGAATAGGAATAATCAAGTTGATCAGTGGAACACAGTAGAAAGTTTAGAAGTAGACACTGGTGTTTATAGAAACATTGTAAATAAGTCAATAGACATGCTTAAAAATTCTGGGTATATTAAATATTTAAATTTTATTTATTCAACTATTCTCTTAACTAATATTTATTGAAGATCTACTATGGCTTTTCGAGGAACTGGGATACAGTGATGAAAAAGCTAGGCCAGGTTTCTGTCTCATCAAACTTTATCCTGTGGGAGACAGATGATAATCTCAGAAAACAGGAAACACATGATATAATGTCAGGTACAGAGATACTACATTAGGATGTCCAGGGAAGTCCTTTGTGAGTGGGCAACATTTCAACTGAGACCCAAATGAAGTGAGGGGGAGAGGCCTGTGATGTCTGGAGGAAGAGTATTTCAACCAGAAGAAAAAGCAAGGGCAAAGGTCTGAGGAGGTACATCCTGGCATGTGTCCACAAGGGGTGGGCAGTGACCAAAGTGAAGTTGGAATAGAAGCTGGGCAAGGGTGGAGGAAGCAGTCAGAGTCCTGGTCACAAGTCATAGCAAGGTTTTGTATTTTATGCTAAATGAAAGGGGATATCACTAGAGGGTTTTGAGTTATGTTATGTATGATTTATGTTTACTAGAGAAAATTTTGGTTGTTCTATGGAAGACAGACTTCAGAGATAAGATCAGAAAGGGGAACCACCACTGGGGGTTATAGAGGCACAGTGATAACCTAGAAGCTGAGTAAAGTAATTGTTTCCACAGGAAGGGAGTGATCAATTTTGTCGAATGCTTCTGATAGCTGATGGGAATAAAAGTCTAATTGGAGGGGGAACAAGAAAGAAAGTAAAAGTGAAGTAACTAAACAGCAAATATTTTTAGAAGAAACACAAGGAAACATTTCAAGGGGCTATAATAAAAGATTGACATATTTTACAAAATAAAAATAAAAAACAAAATCTTTTCAAAAGCAAGCACCAAACATATAGCCAAAACAAAATAGAATCGCAAAATATTTTAATATATGTACATTAATACTTAAAATGTAAAAATGAAATCACAAATGCATACCATTTCCAATTCATACCATTTGCTCACTTTTTTTTTCTATTGGTTGCTTTTTCTCTTACACAAATCAAATGGTATGAATTGGAAATTTTCACATGAAATAATTCAAACACTTATTAAACATATGAAAGGATTCTCAACCTTACCATTGGTGAAAGAACAATAGAAATAAAATGACAGGCTTTATAGATGGCAAATTGTTACAATATTTTTGAAAAAAAAATTTGATATTATCTAATACTATTTTAAATATATTTATCTTTTGTCACAGTTATTCCAGATTTAGGAATTTACCTCATAGGAAAAACACACACACAAACACAAAGACATTCACACCCCAACAAAGTTTATCGTAGCATCATTTAATAAATTTAAATGTGACTACTCAAGTGGGAAATAACTGAATAAACAGTATTTCATACACACACACACACACACCTACAAACTTTTAAAAATGTGTTAGATCTATACCAATTAATTTGAAAGGGTTTCTACAATATAATGAGTGAGAAAAGCAAAGTGCACAGAAGTTTATACAATCTGACTTTTATGTAGAATACATAAAGATCTGTCACCAAAGTATTAACAAGGCTTAGCTCTGTATAATGGGATTTCTGATGATTTTTTGCTTTTCTTAATATATAAGAGGAAATTTCTAAAACACATTCCAAGTATAATTTGTCACAGAAATTATGAATACTATTAGTAATGACCTTAGTTTTCATATTGATCCAGTCATGTGTACTTAGCTCCAACAAGTATTGAGTATCAAATATGTACCATTGCCATCCACAATTTATGTATGACTTTAATATTTATAACATTATTTTATAGATGTTATTTAATTGAATTTTCAAAATAGCTGACAAGCAGAGGATGTATTCTCATTTTAGATATAAGGAAAATTAGACGGGGGGGAGAAGAAGCATTAAGTGAATTAAGCATTTGTAGGGTAGGTGGCTCAGATCACTTATTTCCTAAGTTAATGCTTTCACATTAATTTTACATGCCAAATTAAAGTAAATAGCATGGATTACAAAGTAAAGCAAAAGTGAGTCATCTACTCTTCTTAAGCCTTATCAAATACTTTTAGTTTTCCATTCAGTGAATGGGAATGCAAATAAACAATTCCTCTTCTAGTAGGTGATCAATCATTGGTAAAGAGTACAGATACAATAGCCTCTATAGAATACTTTAGTTAAAAATAGTGGCCTGTATTAGAATGGAAGCCTAGCCCCCATATTGCCATGTGAAGTTGCTTCTCTAGAAGAACACTTTTGGCCAATCCTTGCCCTTTATACAACTGTCTCTGGGGGAGAAGGAATAATTTATCTGATCGGTCTTGCAGATCTCAGCCTTTTCTTGGCTCTCCCTTACCCGTGCTCATTTTTGGAGAGACAATATACCAAGTTCTGTCTCTTCAGTCTTGCAGGCAAAGGTCACTACCCCTGCAATGTCTGTCTAATTCATTGGTGAACTATTAGAAACCCAAAGAATTCAGTCAAACCACCTAACCTAACTTTTTACAGTAATAAATTGAGACATTTCATCTTTCCTGTTTATCTTTTAATTATATTCAAATAATGGGATACTATTGATGTTATTGAAAGGATAAAACTTGAATGTCTCATGGTTTGCTGTAGGAAATTTGCTAATTGTATACAAACACTGGTATGTGAAAAACAAAGGAACATCTGTGAAGATTAATTGATGAGACCAGGGTATATGACTTTAGGTTCTGAGCTTTAGCAAGCAGGGCCATAAAAGTTTTCAAACATGGTAGCTTGCAACACACTCTATTACATTTCACAGCTGGTTTATACTGTAGTCCACATGGCTTTTATTAGCCTTTGACTTTGTGAGTATGAACAATACAAGAATTTATTTTGTTGTGTCAACTTTGTCCAAAAGGGGGTGGTTATTTTAAATGCTCAAGACTCACTTAAATAGGACCTTAAAAAATATAAGAACACAGATCTCTGCATATAGGCTTAGATGAGGTAAAAGTTGACTATAGGAAAAAAATTCTTCAAGTATGCAAGACTCCTAGGCATTAAGCAGAAGAACGTTTTGCTATTTTTCTTCTGCTTCTCAACTAGATCCACAAATCAGGAGGTTAGAGTTAAACTCCATAGGTAAATTGATTCTGCACATACTACAACACTTGTGAGACTCTAGATTTAAATTTTAGTGGTGGCAATTGCAGGCCATGCTAGGAAGCTCAGATTGAGCCTCTGTTCTCATCATAGATCTTTTCATGAGCCAACAGTGCAAAAAAAAAAAAATGGAGTGAACAAGTACAGAATCATCTTACTGTCAAAATGATAGTCAAACTGCACTCATCTGCAGTGCAGGCTTCTGGGGGCATCTAGACACTAAACACTTGGAGCCAACTTCTCAAGGTCCATCCACACATCTTTTCCCCACATTATCTCATCTGCAATCTTCCTATCTTGTTCTCAGTCCTGACCAACAGCTGAGTACTTTTACTCAACTGAGTGTGCATAGTTTATTTGGAAATGATCCCAGGTGGTCATTAGGACAGAGGAGGCTTTATGACAACAGTAGCCTATGTTTTCAACTCATATCAGAGTATAGAGCAGACTCATCCAAAGATCAGGCCTGGATTTCTTCCTACATTGCTGGCTACAGGGGACCCTCATGGGTAAATAGTTGTTAGATGACAGAGAGGCATTGACAGAGCTAGTTGACGTAAAGGACTGATCCACTTGTTCATGTTCATGGCTCTTGTTCATGTACCTGAATCATGTGCTGTGGGTCTAGTCAGACCCAACCCCAAATGCACTATGATGAAACACATGATGGGCTGCTATTATACCCACCCAACTTATGACCATGGTGGATCTGACAGATCCTGGCTCATGATAGGCAGCTCTGTTATCAAAGCAGCTTCATGCTCAATGATCCAGTTCACTGTTGTTACTAACTCCAAAGAGCAAAGCAGAGATGCTTTTCAAATCGAGAGGTATTTCTCTTCTGCATAAGGTATGGCCTTGCTCTGTTACCTGCTGCAGACCCCTCTCAACCTCTAGATCTCTCTCAAAACTGTCAACACTCTAAGTCACTTGATAAAGTTGAAGTATTCCTCAAAAAAATACAAAGAATCTAACAAAAAAATGCACTTATTTTCAGGTGTAGAAGGTTCAAGGTGAAACAACTTGTTTTTTCCATAGGGCAAGCTTGTCCAACCCATGGCCTGATGTGATTCAGGATGGCTTTTAATGTGGTCTAACACAACTTGTAAACTTTCTTAAAATATTATGAGGTTTACTAGTGTGATTTTGGGTTTTGTTTTTGTTTTTGTTTTTGTTTAGCTCCACAGCTATCGTTAGTGTTAGTGTAGTTTACATGTGGCCCAAGACAATACTTCTTCTTCCAATGTGACCCAGGGAAGCCAAAATGTTTGACACTCCTGCCTTAGGGAGTTCCCCTAGCATGCCTCAGATTATTGGGCCCCCTAAAATTCTCACTAATTTGACCCATCTCTGAATCATCATAGAGAATATAATCCACTCTGTGGCATCCATGCATTACACCGGTGCATCCAGTGCATCAGTGAGAGAAACACAGGGAGAGAAATCGGAATTTTTTTCAATGTGGTAGGAAATTTTAAAACTTAAATTTGATTTTTTTTAATTGTAAGAAAAACAGAATGTAGAAGTTTTAAGGTCAGCAGACACTGTTGATGTCCGTCCTATATTCATACACATACTGACTTAAAGGGCCCATGTCTCGGTGCTTCTCTGCCTAAGAGCTTTATCTAGTGCTTTAAGAATGTATGTGTCCATGCACAGGGATTCCTGGAAATGAGAGAATTTATGCCCCCAGGGGCAAATTTCAAGAAGCGGAAGGAACTGGTGGATCTTCTACATTGGGATCTTCTGTAATTACAGCCTACAATGCGTAGATAGTTGGCCAGCCTGATCATGCCATTCTGTTTCCTCATGTTTTCCACAATATGTATGAAAAAGTCCTCCCCAATTCCATAATCTACAAAACAACCATGGCTCCTCTATTTTCTCATATTCTAAATATTGCCTGAATCAGTGCTTTTCCTTCCACTTGTACATCATGCCAATCCACCAAGAAGTGAGGAGGCTTAGAAATTGTAGTATTACTGCAAGTCACCCCACTCACCCGCAAAGGATTCCTTGTCATCTGACAGGCTCTTGATCCATTTCCAGGATTCCATGCTGAAAGTGTGCTCTCTAGGGCAACTTGTAATACAAACTATCTTAATTTTGGTTATCACAAATGTAAACACTGAGACATGAGGCCTGGGTGCACATAGTTTATTTGGAAATTATCTCAGGAAGCATGAGGAAAGGAGTGAGGAAAAAACAGAGAAGGTAGAAAACCCAATAAATTTTAAATTAATGAGTGGACTACCATGATGTGCAAATGAGTTTCAATCCACTGGGGACTAAATTCTTATAGCACTAGATAAAGCTCTTAGGCAGAGAAGCACTGAGACACGGGCCATTAAAGTCACCATGTGCAAATATAGGATGGACATCAACAGTGTCTGCTGGCCTCAAAACATCCACATTCTGTTTTTCTTACAATTAAAAAAAATCAAATAGTGTTCATACATTATTTCCCCACAGTTACATCTACAGTTGTACTAGGCTAAGTAGGCATTTGTTGGAACTCTGTTGTCCATATCTTTTCCTCAAGAACAATATCCCTCTTTAAGCTCTACCTTCCTTTACATAGCACTCCAGACGATTCATTATCTGGCTGCAAAGTACCTTTCTAGCATCCTTATTAGCTACACTCCTCCACCTACTGCACCTGACATCATGCCCAACTACTCATAATTTTTCTAATATTTTCAGAATCATATGTCTGTGTCCACAGTGTTCCCTACATGTGAAATACTATTGAAATCCTTATCTGCCAAGACTCAATTCCATCATAGAGTCTTTCTCCACTGTCCCTGTCAGAATTAATCATTCGTTATATTCCCATTATGACAACTTAATGTGCATTCCTCTGTTGAGGGCTTATTGCACTCTATTGTGACCAGCTTTTATAAAACAAAATAATCTTTTTATTCTATTGTATATATTAGGTTTGCTTCTGCTTTCTCATTAAGCTATCAGGTCCCTTTTTATATCCTGCTCCCTGTAATAGTTGGTATAGCATGTTGATGATAAGAAGGACTTAATAAATCATATATAAATATGTGTTGAATGAATGAAAGGCAAATCACGTTTTCAGTGGGAAAGTGAATAAGAGCTGGTATCTGTTGCTACATTATACTGTGGCAGACATTCTTGTGTTTTTGTCTCTGTCATCAGATAGAGGGCAGTAGTATGAAAGGAATATGAGGAAAAGAAACAATGGCAATTGTCACAGAAGCTTCCTCTAGCTTAGGTGAGCTGGTTTGTATTCAGTGCTAGGAGAAGCCATTGGAATGGTTGAGGCCACCTTTATTTTTAATTTGCCAGCTACTCACTGTTTCTCATGAAAGAAAAACTGACATCATTAGTGATCAGAGAGAATTAGATTTGGTCACTGAAAGATCATACTTACTGATTAAATGGTAAAAATTTATCTGAATATTTATTCATTAAAGATGACAGAAAGAAATACATATGTAGGATAACAAACACCGAGTGGGGAAGTAGAAGAATAATTTGCAAGCTGAAAACTACAAATGGAAAATGGGGGAATGGTTTTCATCAATTTTCCATTTTCTCTTTACAAAGAATCTAGGCTCTTTATATTATATCTGAGGGAAGCAAAGCATTTTGAAACACAAGAACTCCTTGATTAAAAGACAGATTGAATTTCACCAAAATTTAGCCAATACTATTTTAGAGATTTATTAGAAACAATTACACATGAAAGTACCCAATATAAAGCAAGTGCTCAAAATATCTTAGTATTGGTTTTATCTTTTTAAGTTTAGAAAACTATTTAATCTATTTAATAGAAAATCTTGTCAACAAAGGATTATTGCCGCTAATATTAAAATGTATCATTTCATTTATATATAGGTATAGGTGGTTTAACACAGATCTAGATCCTCCAATCAAAATTCATACACTTAATGTAGGTAAAGACATGACAGTTCACATTTACATCATAATTGTCAGTTTGTTACATGTAGTATTTAACTGCCACAGGGAACTAAAAGAAGCTAAATGCATTATCCAAAATGCTAGATGAGAAAAGAGTAGTGATATGACTGGATATGAAAGAGCACACCAGGCATCTTACTATGATCATATTGTCAATACCGTAAGAAAACAGCCATAAAATAACCAGATTCCAGCTTACTTATAAATATAGTTTTAATTATTATATGGTCTCTTGGCGATGGAATTCACTGGTACCACAGAAACTAGTTCATGAATTTTTCCAACATTCCGCTAAAGTAGGCTGTTTATTCATTTCTAAGACTCCTGACAAATTTTTTGACAAAAAGGAGAGGATAGAGAAATATTTCTAATTGCAGTAAAGTTGGAATCTAACATGAGAGTATGATAACAAAAAATAACATAAAATGCTTTCTTCAAATAACTTATTTTAAGTGACAACTTATATCAATGTCTTCTCAAATGGAAATATAAAAGTATGAAGAGTATGGGGAAATGGTGCATAACAGAATCAAATGACTGTCCTTATTCTCTAATCTTAAATGACTGATAGCTAAAATATTACCATTATGACTAGGCACTATGCAGAAAATAAATTAGGTTTTAGTTTTATTTATTCAAGTATTACAACATTATTCTGTAGGTAAAGTCTCATGGCTCCACACATCTGCAGGTTAAACCTCCCACATATGAGATTAAGAAGCAGGCATGCAGAGATTAATCTGCCTAAGGATCCTGAGATGGACCCAGAATTCAAAACTAGTTCTTAGCGTCACCTACCAGTCCCTAGCTTTTCTCACTGATCAAAGTGATTTCGGAGAAGAAATAGAAAAACCACTTGCAACCAATCTCTTCAATGTATTTGAGTTGTTGATTTCAAATTAATTAATTATTTATTCTAATTTCCTATGTGAATAGTAGACTACAGTAACAAGGCTGACGCAGAGACATTTTCCTTTGTTTTCTTTCCATCTGTCAGTCTGCCCCATGCCCCTCTATCCTGTATCTTCATAGTAACCAGAGACAGCTTTTCATAACCCTGACCATTGGCTCTTACCCAACTTCCAGACATTAACTGTACACAATTTCCCACTAACATTAATAATACCTCCTATTTACATTTTATACAAGAGTCTAAACCAAAAGCCATTGAAACCTAGATAAATCAATATGAATTGGTGCAATTTTTAACACAATGACAGTCTATAAACATATTTTGAATGTAGGATTCTATACAATACTTCTCACTCATAAAGAATGAGGCTATGGTTGATATAAAAATTTGGTAAAATAGTCATTCTTACAGTTTGTGATTTACTATATGAGACCTGGTAATGCCTCTGCATTAGATAAATTCATCCACTTAAGGCACTTAGGACAAAATCTGGAAATGCAAATACTTAGTAAGTGTTAGCTATTAGCTATGACATTTGTTAACGCTTAAAAAGTCCTTCAAGATTCTGTTCATTTGTTTTAATTTTATTCTTTATCTGGAATTATAATAGTAATCTATTCATTCCGTAAATATTCAAGGCAAAAGAAGAATCTAAAGTAAAATGTAAAAGTAAAATGTAACAACCTCTCTTTATCCCTGTTATCATGTAGGACAATACCGAATACACAGGTTAATTGAGAAAGAATTAACATCTATAGAAAATACATATATATATTCTATGTCCATAAGTACTTTTCAACTCTTTCATTTATCATGCCATACTTCTTTGAAATTTTGGCAGCTTTTGCTTTATGAATGTCATGCTACACTGTGGTACATTAGGATTCATGGCAGAGCTTTTTGGTGACCTCTGTTTACCTTGCTGAATATGTTTTGTTTTTAAGGCAACCTTGTCTGATGTTTGTCTCTGTGTTTTCCTGGTGTATTCTTGGCCTTCCTTTTCACATTCAATCTTTACTTTGCTTGATTTGGTTGCACCTTACCATACTCTATGCTACTTCACTTTGTTGAACTCTAATTTTAACTAAACTATAGATCCATGAGGCTGGATGTAATATCTGTTTTTCATCACTGTTTCACCTTGCAGTGCTGGGTGCTCAATTATCACTGTTGAAGACTTGGAGGTACTTTATTTATATACAGCTCTGTATAAAATACATGGTTGGATTTTTTTAAATCTAATCTACTTTTTTTCTAATAATCAGTGAACCTCTTCATTTTCATTGATTGATATAATACTATGTACTATGGTCTGTATTTTTCACCTAATTTCATTTTTTCTGCCTTTTTATGGGGATCCATTGGGGATGATTTCCCTTCCATTTGTTAATTTATAGCCTATTTTCAACATTTTAGTGGCTACTTCTAGGGCTTTTAATATTTAGCCTCTTTTATTGATTTCTTAATATTTGAAACTATGTATTTTTTCTCCACTATGAAAGATAATGAAATTCAAACATTTGTATTTCTGTTCACCTCCCCATTCCCTCCTGATTTTTGTTAACTAATAAACATATTTTACATTTTCAGAGTATGTAACCTTTATAGGATATTTTAAATATGTAATATACACAGTTGCTTAGTTCTGTATTTAAATAAATTCAATGTCTGTTACTGATGCTTTCATGTTACTGCTTCCACTTTTTGGATATCTGTTGTTCCCAAAAGTTTTCATGATGAAAGCTTTTAAGCCTGTGGAAAATTAATAGAGCAATGAACAGGCATATGGTCTTTACTTAGAATTATAAACATTATGTTGTCACATTTGCTTTATCCATTTATTTTTTGCTCTATTTCTATTACTAATTTATGTATAGACATAATCTATATTTTATTTTACCATCTTTATTTCATCTTTCTTTAAGTGTATCCCCAAGAATAAGTAATATCCAACATAGTCACACAGTACTATTATTTATATTAATATTTGATACCTAGTCCATATTTATTTTTCTCTAATTTTTCAAAAATACATTTGACAGTTTTGCTGTTATTGTTCCAGGATACAATTTAGGTTCATGCACTGTTAATGTCTCTTGCGTCTCTTTTATTCTACAAAGAACCATAACTTGTTTCAGGATTTTTTAAAGATCCGGGCCATCTGTCAGGTAGAATTTCCCAGTTCCTGGGCTTATCCAGTTATTTCTTCTGAATGCTATTTAAACTTCTTTTCTATTCTCTGTATTCCAATAATTTATTCTAAATGAATGATTTGATTCAAATTAAACACATTACAAGACTATTTCATAAGTGATTTTGTATTCTTTATTTTGTACCACAACAAGAGGCCGTGTAATGTCACTTGCCCACTCTTTACATTTATCCCATCAACCTAAGCAACTGTGTATTTTTCCCCTCATCTTCCCTTAACTATTCTCTTTCCCCCATAGAAGCTCGAAACTCTTTTTACTTTGGCCCAAGACAAAATATAAGCTCTCAAATTCTGGCCACCTACTTCAGTGTCATTTCTTTGTGAATTCCCATGCATATGTACATAGTTAAATTTGTAGAGTTTTATCCATTTAATATGTACTTTATCATTATCTAGTTAATATATGTCTTACTAGTTTAATTCATAGGCCTCAGCCATAGAACATAGGAAGGTAGAGGGAAAAACTTTTTCCTTCTCTACAGGGGTCAGGGCAACATAAATATTAAGGTGATATTGCTTGTTGGCCTGTAAATAATTTGTAAATAATTAAGTTCTTTGTCTCTGAACCATTAATCTTATGTCTTCTACCATCCATAAAACTATGACAAAATGATCAACCTGTTATCTTCCAAGAAGGGTGAAATATCAGACTCCTAATAATTTGACTTTTAGTCAATTACTTTTATCTTTTTGTTCTCTCCCATTTATTTTTTAATGATTGTTTTCCATGAGCCATAATTTTGCCCACTCCACCCCAACAAGGTTACTTAATTTCTGAGCTTCATTTTTCTCATCTGTATGATTACAACAATAATAGTACTGAAACTGCTTTTGTAAATATTATAACAATGAGAAAATTATCACAATGAAAGAGATCTGACCTAACCAACTCTATCTTATGTTTAACCTCCAAGCTGCACTTGGTGATTCTTGGTTGTGCACCAAACTTGTTTTGGGAGGAATTTAGTTTGTAGTTTAATAGTGAAACAGAGATAGTAACAGCCCCTCCCCACCACAAACCCCTCTTTGCTTAGAAACCAGACCACCTTTGGAAAAACAACAAATTAGCCACAAGATCAGAAATTATGTCTCAAGAGCCATGCAGCCAGAGGGCACCAGATTTCTTACCTCCCTAATTGCTTCTACAGATAACACCACTATTGTAAAGCTTAAGGTTGGTATTTGAGGTATTTTTTAGACCCTGCATTCTGATGGATCAGCTGACACCACCCAGAACAGTAAACTGGCTCATCTGGTCTTGTGACTCCCACTCAGGAACCAGCTCAGCATAAGAGGATAGCTCCAACTTCCTATGATCCAATCCCCAACCCAACCAATCAACATCCCTCATTCCATAGCTCCCTGCTCCCCAACCTATCTTTTAAAAAATCTAGCATCTGAATTTCCAGGGATGTTTATCTGAGTAATTCATAAAACTATGGTCTCTAATTTAGCTGACTCTATGTGTATTAAACTGTTTATTGCAGTTCTCCTGTTTTGATAAATTGGCTTCATGTTGGCAGCAGGCAAGAAGAACCCTTTGGGTGGTTACAAGTTTGGGGGCTAATCACTGGGATAGCCCTTGAAGGTACCTGCCCTTGGTTCAGCAGCTCCTTAACAGTGACAGATCCAGAGGCCAGCTCAAGCAGCCACATAGTTCTCTTGGAATAAGTGTTCCCCTGGCACCAACTCTACTGGCAGCGTGCTATCCACCCATAGTGCATGGATCTAATTGTAATGGAGAAATATTTCCTCAAAGACATCTTGTAACCTGATTTTGTGAGTATTCCAGGTGCTGCCAACACCCTCTTCCTTCCCTGAGTCTATTCATATCTCTAGAGACACTGTCTGTAGCCCCATTACAGGGACTGTCTGTCTCTGTAGCCCTCTTATGGGGATGGTTCATCTCTCCCTTGATTGTAGGAAGAGTCCCATTTTGGGAAGATTTCTCCCCAAAGAAACAGAGAATAGGGGAGCTGTTTGGAAGCATAGTCTTCTCTTTTGTCATCTGCTCTGGAATCCTGGTTTGGAAGGCCTTCTGTTCATATTTACTTCATTGCGTGCATTTGTACATGTAGAGACGATCTCTGATGGATTTGCTGCCAGAAATTCATCAGGCTCTCCTAATTTGTCTGGCCAGCATATTTGGTGAGCACTGAAGGAACCATTAACTGGAGCTCAACAAGTCTCACTCAGGATAACCCTCTGCCCTTCCATCTTGCCCAGACACCAGCCACTGAAACTCCTGGTCAGAGGTCATCTCTGCCTGCCTTAAGTGGATCAAATATAACAGAGACCAACGAAGACAAGTTTGAGCCTTGCAGATTGATACTTGGGCATTGAGTAGGGTGATTAGTGATTGTATTTTGTCATGTGTATTTTGCTCTGGCCAAAATATGAAAAGTTAATTCAGCTCCCCCACATAGCCCATTGGGTGGCATCTTGTAAAATTGAAAGGCTTTTGCCTATGGTTCCATAAAACAGAAAAGAATGATTTTCTTTTGTAATGTGACTTGGTCCGGTGACATGATTTGGCTATGTTCCCACCCAAATCTCAATTTGAATTACATCTCCCAGAATTCCCACATGACCCAGAGGGAGGTAATTGAATCATGGGGGCCGGTCTTTCCCATGCTATTCTCATGATAGTGAATAAGTCTCATGAGATCTGATGGGTTTATCAGGGGTTTCCACTTTTACTTATTCCTCATTTCTCTTGCTGCCGCCATGTAAGAATTGCCTTTTGCCTCCCACCATGATTCTGAGACCTCCCCAGGAATGTGGAACTGTTAAGTCCAATTAAACCTCTTTTTCTTCCCAGTCTCACGTATGTCTTTATCAGCAGTGTGAAAACAGACTAATACACCCATCTAGCTATGGTGCAGTATGCAGGGTCCTCAAAAGCCACTCTACTTTTCTGGAAGCTTCAGAGCAAGAATTTCTTACCATCCAGGCTTCTGGCCTCTCTCTCTGTAGAAACCAGTTGAATGAATGGTAAAAGTCACTGTTTGTCCCTTCTACAACATTTTGATTAATAGGAAAAAGGATTTGTATGAGTCATCTTTATGTCTTTCTGTGTCATTCTGTACCACAAGATAGAATACTGGCCTATAACCCTTATAAGTCTGCTTTTTGAGCCAGCTCTAGAGACTGGTCAGTTACAAACTTAGCTGAGGTCCCTGAAACAAAAACCAAATGAGGTTTCTCTTTCATGTTATGTCTTAAAAACTTGACTTTGTGACCATGTGGGGGTACTCTCTCTTGGTCTACACAGTCCAGAGGGTGGGAATTTGGGGATTCACATCATGGTTAGCTTTAAGATTTCTCTTGAGCAGTTAAAATCCTTTGCAAGCTCAAAATCACCACCACAGACTCCTTCTGGGAAAAGACAATTACCCCATGCTGCAGCTCAGCAACTAAGGCTTTGCCTTTTCACAATGGTGGCTTGGGTTCAATTCCAAGCTTAGGAAGTGGGTCACTTCTGATTTAATACCTGTAGGACTTTTTTCCATTTATTAATTATTTTTCCCTTCATGGACAGCTTCTTGATTTCCTATCTCGAATTTTCTTTTTTCTGAGTGACCATTGGGGTGATTCTATATCTTGTAAAAAACACTATCTCTTTGAAAACACCTCATGTATCCATGGTTAAGTCATAGCCTTAGTTGAGGATTATTGATTTCACCTGGGAGATTACCTATAGTAAAAAGTTCAAAAGCCAGAAATATTGGCTGTTTGTCTCAGCTAAAATCTGGTAATAAAAAAATAAAATTGATTTTTTTAGAGCTCTAATAAAAATTTACTTAATGAAGGCTGATATTTGGGCTATATCTATACAGATACTGTTTTAAAGCCCCTGCTGTCCCTCTGTAAAAGACATTTTAGTCAACAGAATTCTGTCTGATTCTCCACTTACCATTGTCTGTTCCTATTTCCTCTTGTATCTAAACTTTTTTACTTTTGGGGGGCCAGAAATTACTTTGCATTATAACAAAATTTTAATCTTGATGTATATAATAGCTAGATAAGAGATAAATTTTTAAGTTGTTGATGGCAGTTGCTTACTATGAATAATTATTACTACAAAATAATATTTCTTTCTTTGTGTGTTTAAATAAAAAACAGTGTGCTCTTAGACACCTAAAATATATGGAATGGATGGCTAATTATGGAATGGGCTGACCAGCTTGGGTTGCCCACCAGCCTTGGGGGGATGTCCTTGCAGTGAACTGCATACTGTTACACTGTCTGGTCCTATAGTGTTCCCTTCTTTTGAGGGATCCAGGTTTCAATTAAAAAATGGGATCCTTGAGTTGGGGGCATCTGTTATCTCTTCTTGTTGTGCCTACCAATTAGGCCCTAAAAACTGCATGCCTTATTTCCCATGTTTCTTAAAAGGCTCTACCCTAAAGCCAGTAGTCCAATTAATTTACAACTTTAAAGAATTCTCCATATGTAAGAGTGTCTTATTTTTCTGCCTATCTTAACTCAACTTCTACTTACACAATTTTTCTTCAGTTTGAGTTAAATATGAATTATCCATCTTGTTTCATCAAAAATTACTTCTTTAGAAATGCAAATTTTGAGTTGTCTCACTGACAATTGTTTAGAGCAGGGAACAAGTAATCAAGAGACTAATGGTCTAAAATGGGGAAGAGAAACTTAAAGGCTGACAAATGTAAAATCTTCTGTCTCTACATCTTCTATTTTGTATATGTGATGTTTCACTACCAAATTGTATAAAGGAACTCTTATTAGTTGACCTAAAGATAAATAAGTGCTTAAATAAAATATTTTGTCAGAAAAATAGAAACTTTAATGTCTTTTAGTTCATGTGACTTTAATAATCATTGGTAAATAAAAATTATTTTAATATTATTAATAAAATAACAGTCTTCAAAATTTAGACATTAGGTCTGAATTAGGCAAGGCAGATACTGCCTTGCTAGATGCTTTAAGGTTATAAACTGCTGCTATGACATTTTATTATTGTTCAACTTGCCTGCTTTACAGCCATTAGATTTTAGGTAAGGCCTGGGGACATGTGGCATTAGCCATGCCACCTAGCTATGCTGGAAAGAATCAGACATTCATTTGCAGTTCTGTCTCATGTCCTAGGTTCTGCACCTGGTACATAATTAAAATTGCTAACACTAAAAATAAAAGTTATATGCTTTTGACAATGACATAGAAATGTAGTTTTTATAAGATAACTTTCTGCAGTTTAGAGAGCCTAAAAATTGTTTTAAGTCAAAAAAAAAATGAAGATTTAAGCAAGCTATAGAAAATTTGTGAAATATTTACCTTATTTTAAAAATCCTGTGTGAGAGCAAATTGGCTATAATTAAAAGGGTATTATTTAGTTTTTCCATCAATTGAACATTAAAATAAAAGCATACTGATTCAGAGCCAGAATCTAAGCCCAAGTGTTGAATAACAGGGTTTTCTTGGAACATTGATCTGTTCTTTAGCAGAAAATTATAAAGGGTTATGAAGGGTTTATAAAAACCTTACCTATGGTCAAACAGTTAAGATTGGATAGATTTGTTTATATGGTTTTATTAAGAATTGGGTTTAACACTAATATAATTGTGCACTAATACAAAGGTGAAATTTAGCTCCTTTTGAACAAGATTTTCATGTAATATTGAGAGATAATAAATTCTGTTTGCTTTTTGAATAAACTACAAGGGAGAGAGAAGAGACAGATTAAGTTGGCCCCATGCTCTCTTTATTGGGTCTTGTTTGGAAAACTAAGTCTCTCTTCTACTAATGAACAAAGATTTTGCCTTTTTGAAATGTTTAAGTTATCATTTCGGTGAAATAAGTGACTTATGATGGTGGGATTCCATTTTGTGACATCAAGTGCTTTAAAACTTTGATATATGACAAACTTTCCAAAATCAGATTTTTATTGCTTTAATAATCTTTTAAGTATTAGGGTGTCTGAAGTCCAAGAGACATACTCAGTTTATTTAAAATTATATAGGAAGTATTCTCAAATGTAAAATCGTATTTAACTTTCTTTGGGTTATATTCATATAAATTTGTTAATTTCATATTTGCTAAAATTGTATAATATTCCTATTAGTCTGATATGTCTCAGTATATATTATCAGTAGTAATTATGATTGTTATGTTAAATTGTTGTGTGCCACAGAGATGACCAGATTTCCTTGTTGGTTGCATCTTTAACCATGGACAGATGACCTAAGATTTTGTCATCCACAGATAATTACTGTCTTATTTTGATCTTTTTCAAAAGGTAGTTTATAAGCATCTATAAGACTGTGAAGAGTGGTCTTGAATACTGATCTCAGATAACTTTGCAAATTGTGCCATTATAATAGCGAGAAAAGAAAACATTCTAAGATTCTCATGGAGAGCTGATGTGTTCATGAGGACTGCTGGCCCAGTATCAGGCAAAACAGGAGATAATTACAGGGACTGAACTAATAAATACCAAAATAATCTTTTCATGATTTTTGTTTAAAATGTTGCTAATTCTTTTATTGTTTGCAGTCCAGAAAAACCTATTTTTCTTTTAATCTATTTACAGTTTTTAGCTATTAGGTAAACTATACTCCTATGAGCAAAATTTGGAGCATATTTCTTTCTTTTTACCTGATTTCTCCAGAATTTAGAAACTATTTATGAATATTCTTAACCATGGTAATATAGTTATTTGCATACATACAATAAATATCTGGGGTTTTATGTAACAGGACACAATTGAAAACACTGATTATTTTACCAAGGCTTTGACTAGAATGGTATGCCACCAAATATAAACATACTTCTTTAAGGAATCCAGGCTGACTTACAGAGCTGATAAAAGCTCCTTGGGAAAACTGGCCTCATACTTTTTCTACACAGTCCCTGTCCAGGCTTCCTGACTTAACTTTGGTAAGTAAAGAATATCACTTTCTCACAGGTCCAGGGGCCCCAAGTTATCTTGGAACTTGGAGAGGATAGGAATTCATTCAATTCATGCAAGTATTTGCAGGCACAAATAAATCCATAGCTGAGATCATGGCTCTAAAAGTTTAAGCTGAAGTTCCTTATGAAAAAACGTTCCAGCAAAGCCAATTTAAAAAGAGTCTATGTGGAGCTGGGCACAATGGCTCACTCCTGTAATCCCAGCACTTTGGGAGGCCGAGGTGGGTGGATCCCCTGAGTTCAGGAGTTCAAGACCAGCCTGGCCAACGTGGCGAAACCCCCATCTACTAAAAATACAAAAAATTAGCCAAGTGTGGTGGCAGGCACCTGTAATCCCAGCTACTCAGGACGTTGACACAGGAGAACTGCATGAACCTATGAGGTGGAGGTTGCAGTGAGCGGTGATCATGCCATTGCACTCCAGCCTGGGAGACAGAGCGAGACTCCATCTCAAAACAAATAAATAAATAAATAAGAGCCTATGTGGCAAATAATTATTCTTGCTATACTTTATGCATACAATCCGGCCAAGTATAAAAAGACTAAAATTTATTTCACAAATAACTTTGTCCTGCTATGATTTGTCTATAATAAAAATGAAGACTGGAGAGAGAAAAATTAATGTTACAAAAAAATAACTAGAGTGCACCTGTTGATGGATCCTAGTCTTGTCCATTGTTTCTGAGTTTGCATTATTTTCTGCAATTTGGACTGAATCCTGAATTTTTTCTGGGCTATAACTCCTCAAATTAATATTTTCAAAATTTTCTCCCCTTTTTCTGACTTGGACTAAATAAAATGGCTACTAACTTCTTCCTGAAGCTCTGCAAACTTGCTTGTGGTACAGGCAAAAAAAAAGGTGTCAGATTGCTACTTCCATCCTCCTCTATAACTAAATATCCTTTGAGTCTAACATCTGGATACATTGTACCCAATATTAACCTTTATTTTTTTCTGTTTCCATGGAAATGCCTCTTATTAAAAATCCATTTGCTTTCATCACATGTAAAGGCCTAGCTCATCTCCAATGCCACCTCCTGAAATGGGAAACAGCTGTTTAACTGAACTGAACTATTCTCAGGACTAGGAAACTGATTCAAAGGATATGAGATGGTATATTTGATTTTGTTCTTTCTTGTTTATCCCAATTTGTCTTTCTAACAACCTCTGACCCAAATCTCTCTCACCTAGTGACCACATGGCTGATTGGTTCTCAGGGCTGTTCACCTGGCTCCCTCAGGGCTTCAGATTAATTCTGCAAAGACTTCTTGAAGCTAGGATTTGTGCTCCTTATATGAAGACTCATTATCCTATAGTCTGCTGTTCACGTAAATGCTTTACTAAAACTGTGGATGAAAGTACTAATGCCTTTGTCATGCAAGCTTTGGAACCCCAACCAGGCACCTATAAATACATGCAGGCAGCTGAAAAGGCAGTTTTACTCCTCTTACTTTGGGGCCAAATCCTATCCCACTACACCCTGTCAGCAGGAAGAAGTTAGAGCAGTTGTTTGACTTTTCCCATCTCTGTTGCTCACACCTTAAAAATAAGATGTGTTGAAACCCCCAAAATGGGGACTGAAACTGTATTTGCAAACATTTTAAGAATTAGGAAAAGATCTGACTTCGCCAACTTCATCTTGCCATTAATATTCAAGCTGCCCTTAGTCATTGCTGGCCATGAGTCAAACTAACTTTGGGAAGGATTTAGTTTGTAATTTAACTAAGATAGCAAAGATAACAGCCCCTCCCCCAAAACAAACCCTCTCTTTGCTGGAGACGAGAGCACCTTTGTAAAAATAAAGTCATAAGATTAGAAATTAAGGCTCAAGAGGTCAAACCAAATTACAATAGCTATAAAATAAAATACACAAATAAAGTTAACCAAGGAGGTGAAAGACCTCTAGAAGGCAAACTGCAAAACACTGATGAAAAATGTGAAGATGATACAAACAAATGGAAAGACATCCCATGCTCATGAATCCGAAGGATTAATATTTTTTAAATGATATATCACTCAAAGAAATATACAGACTCAATGTGGTCTCTATTAAAATATTAATGACATTCTTCACAGAAAGAGAAAAACAAAACACTAAAATTCATATGGAACCACAAAAGACCCCTCATAGTCAAAGCAATCCTAAGCCAAAAGAACAAACCTGGAGACATTACGGTACCAGACTTCAAAATAGATAACAAAGCTGTCGGAACCAAAACAGGGTAGTAGTGACATTAAAACAAACACATAGACCAAATCCAACAGAATAGAAAACTCAGAAATTAATCTACGCATTTATGGCCAACTGATTTTTGAAAAAGGTACCAAAAACACTAATCAGGGAAAGAACAGTCTCTTCAATAAATGGTGTAGGGAAAACTATATACATGAGCAAAATATTAAAACTAGATCCTCACCTCTTACCCTTTACAAAAGTCAACTCAAAATGGATCAAAGACTTAAGTGTAAGACCCAAAACTATAAAACTATTAGAAGGAAACATAGGGAAAATGCTTCAGGACATTGGCCTGGGAAAAGATTTTATGAATAAGCCCTCAAAAGCACAGGCAACAAAAGCAACAATAAATAAATAAAAGTATGTTAAACTGAAAACCTCTGCACAGCAAAGGAAACAATTAACAGAGTCAAAAGGCAACCTACAGAATGGAAGAATTTGGAAGCTATTCATCCAACAAAAGATTAATATCCAGAATATATAAACATTTAAACGTCTCAATAGCAAAAAACAACCCAATTTAAAAATGGGCAGATAATCTGAAAAGACATTTGTCAAAAGAAGACATGCAAACAGCTAACAAATATATATAAATTGCATTTGTAATCATCTGGGAAATGCAAATAAAAACTACAGTGAGGTAGCATCTCACCACAGTTAGGATGACTATTATCAAAAAGAAAAAAAAAATAACAAATGCTGGCAAGTGGACAGCGAAAAGGGAACACTTTTACACTCTTGGTGAAAATTTAAACTAGTACAACCACTGTGGAGAACAATATCATGGCTCCTAAAACAAAAATGACAACTAGCACTACCATGTGATTTAGCAGTCCCACCACTGCATTTATCCAAAGGGGAGGAAATCAGTATATTGAAGAGACATCTGCACCTCCATGTTTATTGCTACAGTATTCACCATAGCCAAGATATGGAATCAACCTAGATGTCCAACAACAGATTAATGGAAAAAGGAAATGCTATATATATATGCACAATAGAATGCTATTATGCCATAAAAAGGAATTAAATCCCATCATTTGTGGCAACATGGATAGAACTGGAGGACATTATGTTAAGTGAAATAAGCCAGGAACGGATAGCTAAACACCATATGTTCTCGCTTATGTGTGGAAGCTAAAAAAAGTTGATCTTATAGAAGTAAAAAGTAGAACAGGATACTAGAGGCTGGGAAGGGGAGTGAGAAGGAGGTTATTAGGAGAGATTTGTTAAATAATACAAAATTACAGTCAGGTAGGATAAATACATTCTAGTATTTTATAGCACTGTAGGATGACTATAGTTAATAACATATAGGTTCAGATAGCCGGGAGGATATGAAATGTTTCCATCACAAAAAAATGCTAAATGTGTGAGATGATGGATATCTTAATTACCCTGATCTGATCACTATACATTATATGTATTGAAACATTATTACATATCCCACAAATGTGTAGAATTATTATGTGACAATTTTAAAAATAAAATAAAATTAGAAAAAAGTAAAATGACAACTCTGAACTTTATTCTTTTAGCAATGGGAATTCAATGTAGGATTTTAAAATGTATACAGTGGAAATGTAATTAAATTAACTTGGTATTAGTTTATAGCAAAGCTTCCCAAATCAACATACAGCAGCATGTTATTTTGCCTGCAAGGGTTTCAATGCTTTGAAATAGATATTTCCCCTCAGTCCCCAGAAAGAATAAAGCTTTCCAGACGAGAGGGCTTCAAATATGAGCAGAATTATTTGTTTATCCCAGTGTCTTTCCAAGTTTATTTTCTACATGGGGCATGAAGCAAAAATTATTGGGAAGCATAGATTTGCATGATGATGGAAAAGGGAAAGCCTAAAGACAGAGAAAATAGCTAATAAATTAATATACGGTGTGTTTACTGGAGTTGTATGCATTTTCAGAAGAGGCATTCTTTCCCCACCAGCTGAATGTTCCTAGAAGGTCACATACCAGTTAAACTCCACTATTTTGCCTTTTAGTGACCATGCTTCAGTCCACTTGCCCAACTCCTGAGATCTTATTAGGAAGCTGCTGAAAACATTTCAGATGTTATTATCTATCAGGAGACTGCCTTTCCCTGGCACTGGCTGAGACAAATTTTATTTTATTTTATTTTATTTTATTTATATATTTTTTTATTTTATTTTATTTTATTTTATTTTTGGCAGAGCTAGCTGAGGCTTTATTTGGAAAAAAACAAAAACAAAACTGTTTCATAGATGGAGGCATGGGCGGAGGATACCCCAGGCAGTGAACTCCCCTGATGGGTAGGCCGAAGGCTAGGGCTGAGCCCAGAGAAGACCTTAGCCCTCAAGCCATTCATAGTGGGAGTGACCACCAGTGTCTGCCTCAGGTGAGTCTCCTGTTCCCTATGCTCCACTGAACAAGAGCCTCTGCCACAGGCCATGGGGCAGCCACAGGATGGAGTAGGCTGGGAGGGGCTGCCATGGCCATTCTCTTGGGCAGGAGATCAGACGACTCAGAGGCCAGCTTCCCATCGTGGGTCTCAATCTTCTTCATACCCACAGCCCTACAGGAGCTGGTACTCCTGAAGAAGCTGGAGCCCATGCCAGAGCCAAAGCTGGAGCCCAGGCCATGGCTAAGGCCAGGGCTTGTGAGGCCTTTGTAAGCCAAGTTCAGCCCACCTGAGCAGACACTGGTGATCTTCGTATGGATACTTATGTTCCGCATCCCAGACTTCAGCTGGTTCTCCTCTCCCTCCAGCAGCTTCCTGTAGGTGGCAATCGCAATGTCCAGGGCCAGCTTGACATTCATCAGCTCCTGGTACTCATGCAGCTGTCGCACCATGTCCTGCTTGGCACACTGCAGGATGGCCTCCAGCTCCAACAGCTTGGTGGCCTTCACAGCCAGTTCCACATGCTGCCTGGCATCCATGATGACAGCTTCCAGGGAAGCTCCTTGGCCTTTGAGGCCCTCAGTCTCAGCCTGGAGCCCACTGATGTTGATACAGGATTTTTCTCAGCCACTTTGCCAATCAGAGACTTCTGGATGGTGATGCCCCTGCTGGGAGACAGACACCCTGTCTACTCAGCCAACCAGGCCATGCCTGGCTTGCATGCTGGCATGGATCCCATGGCCACTGAGACTGTGTACTCAGTCCCTGGCAGGAGGGGGTGTGTGAGCAAGAATGCAGGGTCTGGCCAGCTGCTCCAAGCACCAGCACAGGAGCAGGCTCCATGCAGGACTTGCAGCTGGACCAGGTGTGTCACAAACAACTCCTATGGTAGACTCTGGTGTCCAGATGAGGGGAATGCAATGGCATCCAAACCAGGGTGCCTGTGATCCCAAAACCCTAGATGGGGTGTTACAGCATGCTAATAGCTTCCTCCCATGGCTCTGGAACTGGCTTAAACCCATCGCTGTTTCCCATTGTGTGGGGTGGCTGCCCTCCACCAACAGAGGGCAGAGGGCCACAGTGTTACAGCCTTCTTTCTATGCATATTCAGTGAGTCCCAAGTTCTTGTCCCACATCCAAGAAGAATGAGGTTATGCTGAAAACTGAAAAGTGAGGAGGGTGGAGAAGAGTTTTATTAAACGACAGAACAGTTCTTAGTGGAGAGGAGATGCAGGGTGGTCCCCCACCAGAAGTCAGGTGGTCTCTCTCCCAGTGGGGCTGGGACCAGAGCTTTTATGAGCTCAGAATGGGGGAGTGCGTGATGATTGGCTTGTGAGTGTGCAAAAAATGCTAAAACAAAAATGTCACTCAAAGGTGGGTACAACAGTGTAAAAAACCAATCAGGGAAGCGTAGCTATATATAAAATAGGTGAAGGGTAGGGATCAAACAGAAGAAAGCATGCCAAATGGGAAAAGGTTCTCAATCTGGTCTGTGGATTTACCAGGGACTTGTAGCTAGGCTTTAAACTGCCTTCAGTTTGAAACTTGGGTTTCACAAGGGACCAGCCTCTGTCTTCCTAGGATTTGTCTGCCTCCTACCACTAACAATGTTACAGTTCATCTCAGTGATATCCATCTTTGTGTGACACAGCTCATCCCCATGCTTCCCAGCCAGCATCTGCAGCTCCTCATACTTGATCTGGTACATGCGCTCAGCCGTGGCCAGGCTGTGGTTGACAATGTCCTCATACTGGGTCTTGACGTCAGCAATGATGCTGTCCATTTCCAGAGAGTGGCTGTTGTCCATAGACAGGACCACAGATATCTCTGAGATCTGAGAATGCAGCTCACAGATACCCTCTTTATACATCTGCCTGAGGAAGTTGATCTCATCAGTCAGCCCTTCCAGAAGAGATTCTTGCTCTACCTTGTTTATGCAAGCTTCATCCATATCCTTCTTGATGAGGACAAATTCATTCTAAATCTCTGTATGTTTACTGATGTCACCCTCGTACTTATTATTCAAGGCCTTCAGCAGCCCCTGCATGTTGCCAAGCTCTGTCTCCAGCTTCAGCTTCTCTTGGTCCAGAGTGTCCCACTGCCTCCAAAGGTTGTTGATATAGCTCTCAAGCATGTTGTCCATGTAGCTCTGGGCTGTCTTCTATTGCTGCAGGAGGCTCCACTGGACTTCAGCATCTGCTGCTGCTGCTCCAGCAGTATACCTTGTTGATGAAGGAGGCAAACTTGTTGAGGGTGTTGATCTGCCCCTTCTCCTGGGTGTACATGGCCTGGATGTTGGAGTCTACCTTTGTCTTAAGGGGGCTCAGTAGGCTCTGGTTCACCATGATGGCTATGAGGCCCCCCAATATCACTGGCCCCACCATAGTCTCCACCCAGACCCATGCCAGTTCCCTACCCACCCTAGAAACTGCTGCTACTACCCATTTGGGAGAAGTTCAAGGAGTTGTTCCTGGCCCACACATGTAGGAGTAGCTGCTGAAAACCTGGAGGCCAGAGATGGACACCTTGTAGGACTTCTGGGTCACCCTGATGGACATGGTGAAGGCAAGTGTGGAGGCAGGCAGGCCAAACCAAGTGGAAATTTGAGGAGTGCAGAATCTGCTTCCAGGTACAATTATCATCTTAGAGAGACAGTTAGCAACCACCTGATGGTCACCTGACATTCCTGGTTTTGCAGTGGGGGGGCCTTTCCTGCCCTGCTCATGTCTGACTAGCTGCCTACTGTTACAGAATGCCTAACCCAGCAATGCAAAATGCAAATACATTGTCCTGTAGATCTGGTAACATAAGAACTTAAAATGGAGAAGAAAATTCTATAGTGAGTACAAAGATATCATATGTAGCTATCCCTTATGCTAAAATATGACTCTGAAAATAGGTATTCCTAACAGCACTGACCAGATGGCCCTGTTCAAATGCAAGTTGCCAATCTGAACCACATGAAGTACCAATGCAATGTGAAAGCCATTTATTAGCAATGCAAATGTCAAGCTACCTCTGATTTTCCCAAAAGCAGGATAAACAAAATAAATGAGCCATTAGGAGGCACAGGTGAGATACTCAGGCTTCAAGAACCCTGCTTTGATTACTTTGAAAGGCAGAGAAAGGCAGCATAACAAGTTTCCACTTGAACAGAGTGTGTTTATTCAGCTTGATGCAAGTCAGAGGAAATAGCCCTAATAGTTTTGAATTGCTATAAAAGCTTGTATGCACTTGTCAGATTTATGCGTTTAGGCCATAAAAGCGAAAGAGTCTTAGAGGCATTTTCTAAATTAAGCGATTCAGGTATAAATTCAAAGACAGAGAAGAAATGCAAGCTTCACATACATCAGAGCATGTGCCCAAAATGACCTTTCTCTTACTTTTACCCTAAGATTTCCTTTTCATCCTTCAACACTAGCTCAAATATTTCTGCCTCAAGTGAAGTGTCTCCTGAACCCCTCTACCCATCACTTCTGCCAGCTGATGACTTACAGCAACTTGTACATTCCTCCATTGGAACACTTTGCTTTATAATTATTTATTTAACTTCCTCTTTTTGTGTTCTGTGATGTCTTCAGAGGCAAAGATTGTATGCTATTTGTGTCTCCAAACTTCAGAAGCTTTCACAGAAAAGATTGTAACCATGTATATTCGCAACCAAAATCAAGAAAAAGAGATGATCCCTAATACTTTAGTTTGCTAGATTTTTGTTGAGCTCATAGTGATGCTTATAAATTTGATAGTACAATGCTAGATAAGTATTTTAAAGGATAATTGTACAAAGAAAGTAAAATCATGACTCTCATGGGGATAGAAATTGAGCACTATTAAATATTTTAACTATAAATTAGAGAATCAGGCAGATGTCACAACTTTTCAAAGGAGAAGTAAAACAAGGATAAATGTGTATAGAGTAAACTTTCCTCAGTAAAGAAATGTTGAACTTAAATGATAAACCAATGCAACTGGCTTCTTTTCCATGGGAGGAGAATGGAGGAAAGTCAGTTAAACCTCCCCACCAGACATAATTCATTTGCATTTCTAGGAACATGAATTATTTTGCATTGCTATCAGTTATCTACAATTTGCAAAGTTATAAAATACTGCAAAAGCTAGACTCAGATAACCTGGAAGTGCATTGCAATGAGTTTAATATTTGAGTACCTCCAAAATTCATATGTTGAAATCTAACCCCAAGGTAATGGTGTTTGAATGTAGAACCTTTGGGAAATAATTAAGTCATGAGGGTGGGGTCCCCATGAATGAGATTAGTGCCCTTATAAAAGGGACCCCCCCAAAGAGCTCTTTCTACCACGTGAAGATAAAAGAAGTCAGCCAACTACAACAAATGAAAGAGCTCTCCACAGAAACCTACATTACTGGCACCCTGATCTTGGACTTCTAGCCTCCAGAACTGTGAAAAAATAAATTTCACTTGTTTGCAAGCCACTCTGTTTATGGTATCTTGCTATAGCAGTCCAAGCTGGTAAGACAAATCTGCTCTAATCTAAATAATGCATTGCTTTTCATAGAAGACATCCAATAATCTTTGTTATTTAGTCCAAATTTTCTTACATTGTGTCATCTTAAAGGCAGAGTGTGAGATCTTATGTTCTTTCATTGAAAGGTCAATGTATGATCAAAAATTGTTTTTGTCCATTTGTAAGACAATATTTCTAAACTCCTCTCAACACATTGTTATATCATTAGCCCTTCCATAGTAATGAACCAATAACAACAAAAACTAACATTTGGGAAATTACTTTTTGCCAAGTAGTGTGAAGAGGGCTTTATCTAAAGAATTTCTTTAATCCTCATGCCAACCTGATGAGGTAAAAATTTCATTATACTCATTTCATAGAAGAGAAAACAGATCACTAACAAAGCTTCTAAATCACAGAACTGGCATGTATCAGACCTGAATTCTAAGCAGAAAATTCTCTCTCTGCTGTCTAATATGGTAGCCAATAGTCACGTGGGGCTACTGGACTTGAAATGTGGCCAACTCAAATTCTCATGTTCTGCAGGTAAAACTAGGCAATTAATTTTTAAGACTTAGTACCATAAAAATATTTTGAAGTTATAATGGTTTGGATGATTGAGTTAAATAAAATGTATCACTAACTTTACCATCTGTTTCTTTTTACCTTTTAAAATGTGGCTACTAAAAAATTTTAAATCACCTATGTGGCTCACATTATATTTTTATTTATTAGCCTACACTCTTACTGGCAGACTTGAAGGACAGAAAATTGCCAACAAAAATCAAACAAGCTCTCTTTTAAAGAAATGATAAGATTAAAATATTTATGATATCAAAATATCCATCACTATTGTAGTGGACACATGTAATTGGCAGAGAATTTTCTGCATAACCTAAAGAAGAAGGTTATGCAAGAAGAATCATGCAAGAAGAGACAATCCCACAATTAGTGATTCTTAAATATCAATAGTGTTTTTAACACCAAAGATGGTAGTCTAGAGTATGGAGTCATCATGACAGGGAGTAAAGCAGTACCCATACCTGATTTCAGGAGGCCTAGCTTCACGTCTCAGTTCCACACCGACTTTAGCCAGTAACTACATGAGTTGCAATTTTCTTATCTGTAAAAGGAAGACATTTAACCCTGAAATCCCTTCCAGCTGAAGAAGTGCTGTGATCATACTGATCTTCACCTGGTACCGTCTTCAAAATGATTTAGAACAGCTGTTCTCAAACTTGTCAGGCTTGGAGGGTCATTATGCCACTGATTGCTGGGCCCCACCTCCAGGGTTTCTGATTCAGTGGGTCTGGGGCAGAGCTGAGAATTTACATTTCTAGTAAGTCCTTGGGATGTTGATGCTGCTGGTCTGGGGAGCACACTTAAGTCACTGACTTAAAACAACATCACAGAGCCTCTCACATGAGGAGCCGTAGGGGCTGCAGTAAGGGCAAAGTAGACTTCACTTACCTCCACTCAAAAGGTGAATTGAGTGTTTGAGCTTTTTCAAACCCTTTTATTGAGGATGATTCAAAGTTTTACACTCCCATCCAGAAAGGGGGGAGTTTAGACCAATAATGACTTTAATGACTTTTTTTCCCTGCTAGCATTTTGCCTTTAAAAATTTTTTTTAAAGAATTACACACTCTGAAGGGAAATGTCAGATTTTAAGATTTTTTTTTAAATTGCTTGGTATTCTAGTGTAAGCTATGTTGCACTTTTAAATATGAGTGGTGGGCAAAATCTCCACCTATAATGTTACATAACAGACCACACCTATGTTTCTATTGATCTACTGTAGACTATTTATTTTCAAAGGCAGTATAATGATAAAAAGGAATGCATTTCCCTTTGCCATTTTAAATTTTTATTTACTTTTACATTATTATAAAGTATGTTTTGTACTTTTTGGGGTAAAATCAGCTTGTTCTAGTTACATTTATAAAATTTAAAATCTTCCCCTGTTCTCTTAATGTTTCAACATTTTCATTGCTTTGCATCTAGATATTTTTAGGACATAATGTGCAACTTTATGGTTCTATGAGAACACCAACTGTGCAAATATGTATTAAAGCAATGGGAATTTGGGCTACCTTGTCCAGACAATGCTGACAGAAGTGTTGTACACATGAGATGGCAAATATGATTTTTAAAATAATAATGACAAAAGCATCTACCCAGTGGGAAACATAATGTAGATTTCTTTATTGTTATTCTTTGTTCTATTTTTGTTTTAATAATTTAACCTAGATGTTAGTAGAAGTGCTGTGGAAATCATGAGCCCTCTGTCTTAATTTCTTTTTTTGAAGAAACTTCAACTTAAATTATCTATTTAAAAGCTTTGCATTTTTCTGTTAATTTTTCTTGAGGATTCTAATTAAGCATCATCTCTGTGAGAAATAAAATTAGTAGATATTAATAGTATTCTTTTACAGATAAAAAAGTTATAAAGTGTTGGTAAGTATTCTTACATCAAACTTACTGGTTTGAAATTATCAGGAAAATTACAAAGTCAATTACCCAGATGGTGTGATGTGGTCAAAACAATCAACAAGGAATGGTTTTATTCCTATTCTTTGTCTGATGTTTGGTTTATGTGGATGTAATCTATGTCTCTGGCATGATTAATACCATAGCCATTTTAATACTTATTTTTAAGTACAGAGCTTTCATGATTATTGTGACCTATCCTCATCATTAATAATGGCCATCTGTATTTCCTTTCCTTTAACGAGTGGTGTGATTTTACTTTGTCATCAGTATGTTCTGGGAATAGCACTGTTACTGCTATACTCAGACAGAAAACTGCCTGAAGTAATTATGGAACCCATCTGAAATTTCAAAATTAAAATATTTTCCTCAAGCCTTATAATATGCATTTCAAGCACAAGCTCACCACCATTTCTAACATTCAGGAAAGCATTTTTGCCAGATCAATTATTTGTTAAATCTGAAATGAATAAAATCAGAAAAAAACATTTGCTCTTCTAACTCTGTTCTTTTAACTGGTACTCCAATTAAAGATAAACTTTATTACTATTTTTAAGTTGCTGTCTGCTTTTCTTATTAAAATGTAAAGTAAACCTGGATTAAGGAGAAAAATGAACCATACTTTGCTAGATAGTAATACCTAATATTAGGACTAATGTCTACACATTTTGGTCAGGTCTGCATAGTCTTCTAAAGGTTAAGTGCTTCTTAATAGTCTGAAATCACTAAAAGCTAAATTTATGTTCTATAGTGCCAAATAATAATTTCGAGTCTGTATTTTTCATTTTCTCAAGTTCTTAAATTCATATCATTAAACATAATAATTAAGGCATAAGTAGGCTAAAAAGCTTAAATTACTCACAGAAGCCAGCAAAGCAGAACTGCACTTTGAAGAACAGCCTATTGGGCTCTTTAATGCAAAGTCTGATAATGTTCAGCCACTCTGACTTGTCAATCAAAGGGGGTTATAATGTAACTAATCTGATGTCATATCACACTCTATATCCCAAAGATGTTGAACTGATTACATGTGTTTACTATTATTATCATTATTATTGCTATGTATATTATCATTACACTTCTTAATAAAGACATCAGGTGTCTTTATGATGTGTCCTAGGCATCATAAACTGAGTGTGTTGTGCAACAGACTATTTCCTATTTGAAGTTAGGCTCTAGAGACTTACATAGACTCGGAGAACAGAATTGGAAATCATGCATCCAGATAATTTAGAGAGCTTATAAAAATTGGCATGGTGTAATTCTAGTGTTTTATAGACAAAAATCTATATCTCTGATTTTGATTAGAATTGCAGTCTTTATTACTCATTTTGAATGTTCCTATCTTCCATGATAATATTCTGTGATTCTGATTTGATAGGTCTGGGGTGGGGCCAAAGAGTTTATGGTTTTGAAAGCTCATCAGGTGAGTCTGCTGTGCAGTCAATTTGTGAATGCTTTAATCATACAGGTGGGAATATTAAAGAACAGGAGATAAAGTGACTTAACCTCTTACAGTTAAGAGGCAATTTACTTCCTCAGAACTTCAAAATTTCTCAGACTTCAATATTTATATGGAAATATTTTTAAGAAAGATTGTGTCAAATAAAACACAGTAAGATTAAGAAATTGGATATGTAACTAAAAAGAGTTGAGATTCCAAGGGTAACAAGGATAATAAGGAAATTAAATTTATTTTCACTTTTATTATTACCTTACCCAGGAGGTAAGTAGAGAAAGCAGTCCTTGCCCAATTGTAAGAGTATAAAGATAAGAATAGGGATAATGTGGCCAGGCATGGTGGCTCACACCTGTAATCCCAGCACTTTGGGAGGCTGAGGTGGGTGGATCACCTGAGGTCAGGTGTTCGAGATTAGCCTCCCTATTTCTACCAAAAATGCAAAAATTAGCAGGACTTGGTGGCAGGTGCCTGTAACTCCAGCTACTTGAGAGGCTGAGACTGGAAAATCACTTGAACCTGGGAGGCAGAGGTTACAGTGAGCTGAAATCGCACCACTGCACTCCAGCCTGGGCAACAGAGAGAGGCTCCGTCTCAAAAAGAATAGGGATAAAGTAACTGAAGCTCTGAAAGTCTCAGTGAATTTCCCCAAATTACACAACTTTGTATCAGAGTTGTGGCCTAAACTCCAAGTCAGGACACCAAACCCCATATTCTGTCTGATGTTTAGTGTCCCATGATGGTCTAATTTCTCTTTCTACCCCAGGTTGAACCTCTCTAGGGCAGAACATATTCTTCAGGAAAACCAAATTTTTAAATAGCACAATCAGTACCTGGAACAAATCCTAACATATAATAAGTACTCAAAATATATACATATTTGAATAAATAATCCATAATAATTACAATTTTCCTATAATGTGTTAAGTTCAGATTCTTTTTTCTGCTTATTGTACCATCTTTCCTTCAATTAACTTTACTTTAAAATTGTAGCCCTATTTTTGACAGCTTTATTTAACATGTTGTGCATACTTTGTTTAAAAGCAATCCTAATTTAGGAAACTAACAGTAGGCTAAACATAAGAATAATGGAATAAAATGTTCTTTCTTGTATTTTTTTTGTTTGATTGGTTGGTTTTGTTTTTTTTGTTTGTTTGTTTGTTTTTTGTTTTTTTTTTAACTGAAACATCTGAAAATGAGCTGCAAATGTTATGACATTTCATTCTTAAATATTTCGGCATGCATCTCTTTTTTTAATTATTATTATACTTTAAGTTCTAGGGTACATGTGCATAACGTGCAGGCTTGTTACATATGTATACTTGTGCCATGTTGGTGTGCTGCACCCATCAACTCGTCAGCACCCATCAACTCGTCGTTTACATGAGGTATAACTCCCAATGCAATCCCTCCCCCCTCCCCCTTCCCCATGATAGGCCCCGTTGTGTGATGTTCCCTTCCCGAGTCCAAGTGATCTCATTGTTCAATTCCCACCTATGAGTGAGAACATGCGGTGTTTGGTTTTCTGTTCTTGCGATAGTTTGCTGAGAATGATGGTTTCCAGCTGCATCCATGTCCCTACAAAGGACGCAAACTCATCCTTTTTTATGGCTGCATAGTATTCCATGGTGTATATGTGCCACATTTTCTGAATCCAGTCTGTCACAGATGGACATTTGGGTTGATTCCAAGTCTTTGCTATTGTGAATAGTGCCGCAATAAACATACGTGTGCATGTGTCTTTATAGCAGCATGATTTATAATCCTTTGGGTATATACCCAGTAATGGGATGGCTGGGTCATATGGTACTTCTAGTTCTAGATCCTTGAGGAATCGCCATACTGTTTTCCATAATGGTTGAACTAGTTTACAATCCCATCAACAGTGTAAAAATGTCCCTATTTCTCCACAACCTCTCCAGCACCTGTTGTTTCCTGACATTTTAATGATTGCCATTCTAACTGGTGTGAGATGGTATCTCATTGTGGTTTTGATTTGCATTTCTCTGATGGCGAGTGATGATGAGCATTTTTTCATGTGTCTGCTGCCTGTATGAATGTCTTCTTTTGAGAAATGTCTGTTCATATCCTTTGCCCACTTTTTGATGGGGTTGTTTGTTTTTTTCTTGTAAATTTGTTTGAGTTCTTTGTAGGTTCTGCATATTAGCCCTTTGTCAGATGAGTAGATTGCAAAAATTTTCTCCCATTCTGTAGGTTGCCTGTTCACTCTGATGGTAGTTTCTTTTGCTGTGCAAAAGCTCTTTAGTTTAATTAGATCCCATTTGTCAATTTTGGCTTTCATTGCCGTTGCTTTTGGTGTTTTAGACATGAAGTCCTTGCCCATGCCTATGTCCTGAATGGTATTACCTAGGTTTTCTTCTAGGGATTTTACGGTATTAGGTCGAACATTTAAGTCTCTAATCCATCTTGAATTAATTTTCATATAAGAAGTAAGGAAAGGATCCAGTTTCAGCTTTCTACTTATGGCTAGCCAATTTTCCCAGCACCATTTATTAAATAGGGAATCCTTTCCCCATTTCTTGTTTTTCTCAGGTTTGTCAAAGATCAGATGGCTGTAGATGTGTGGTATTATTTCTGAGGACTCTGTTCTGTTCCATTGGTCTATATCTCTGTTTTGGTACCAGTACCATGCTGTTTTGGTTACTGTAGCCTTGTAGTATAGTTTGACGTCAGGTAGCGTGATGCCTCCGGCTTTGTTCTTGTGACTTAGGATTGTCTTGGCAATGCGGGCTCTTTTTTGGTTCCATATGAACTTTAAAGTAGTTTTTTCCAATTCTGTGAAGAAAGTCACTGGTAGCTTGATGGGGATGGCATTGAATCTATAAATTACCTTGGGCAGTATGGCCATTTTCACAATATTGATTCTTCCTATCCATGAGCATGGTATGTTCTTCCATTTGTTTGTGTCCTCTTTGATTTCACTGAGCAGTGGTTTGTAGTTCTCCTTGAAGAGGTCCTTTACATCCCTTGTAAGTTGGATTCCTAGGTATTTTATTCTCTTTGAAGCAATTGTGAATGGAAGTTCATTCATGATTTGGCTTTCTGTTTGTCTGTTACTGGTTATAAGAATGCTTGTGATTTTTGCACATTAATTTTGTACCCTGAGACTTTGCTGAAGTTTCTTATCAGCTTAAGGAGATTGTGGGCTGAGACAGTGGGGTTTTCTAAATATACAATCATGTCATCTGCAAACAGGGACAATTTGACTTCTTTTCCTAACTGAATATCTTTTATTTCTTTCTCTTGCCTGATTGCCCTAGCCAGAACTTCCAACACTATGTTGAATAGGAGTGGTGAGAGAGGGGATCCCTGTCTTGTGCCAGTTTTCAAAGGGAATTTTTCCAGTTTTTGCCCATTCATTATGATATTGGCTGTGGGTTTTGTTTGTTGTTGTTGTTGTTGTTTGTTTTTTGTGTTCTTTTTGGCAGAATATGCAAGGTACTAGCAATAACAGGGCAGAATTTCTGAAAACCCTCATGGAACTTCTTAGAATCCTTAGCCTTACATTCAGTCCCTCCTCAGTCTGCCCCAATGATGTTTTTTCTAATTCCTTTATCAATGTTCTTCTTACACCTATGACATTCCCTTCACCAAATAATTGAGTGTCTGCATGTAGTTCCTAGTCTTTATTTTAACAATGTTTTTACATATTCTGCTTGTTCATTGAGTCTTCAGTATTCAAATGCTATGTGTCTTTCAAAGCATATTTCAAACATCACTTCCCCCTTCCTCTCAGTGGGAACTATTCTCCTCCTCTTAAAATTTCAACTAACAGTTTTATTTGCATGACATTCATAATTTAATTTTTCCCTAAACTATACTTATTTCTGGACATTGTCTCACCTACAGGACAATGCTTTGCCCAGTAGTCAATTATTCCATGAATAACTGACTGAATGGAAAACCGACCAGATTTAAGTTTAGAATTCAATATTAACTGTTTTCCTTATTACTAAATATCTTAGCACAAGCCCCATTTTTCCATGCCTACCAAATGAAATTTTTAAAAGACCACTACAAGAAAAATATATATAATTTCTAAGTATGTCATTTTTATTCTACTTTTGATGTGATTGATATGAAGGTCACCAGTACCTATTTAGTGTTGAAGACTGCAAAGAAAAAAGTGAGATACCCTGGCCAGAGCAATCAGGCAAAAGGAAGAAATAAAAGGCATCCAAATAGGAAAAGAGGAAGTCAAACTATGTGGTTGGTATAATTTTATACCTTACAAAGATGGTGTAATTTTATACCTAACAAAGCTTATAGTCTCTGCCCAAAAGTCTTCAGATCTGATAAACAACTTCAGCGAGGTTTCTCGATATAAATCAGTGTACAAAAATCGGTAGGATTTCTGTACTACAATAAAGTCCAACCTAAATGCAAAATCAAGAATGTAATCACATTCACAATAGCCACAAAAAATAAAATAAAATACCTAGGACTACAGGTAACCAGGGAGGTGAAAGATCTCTACAATGAAGATGACAAAACACTGCTCAAATAAATCAGAGAAGACACAAATGAATGGAAAAACATTCTATGCTCATGAATAGGAATAATTAGTATCATAAAATGGCCATATTGCCCAAAGAAATGTACAGATTCAATGCTCTTCCTATCATGCTATCAATGATATTCTTCACAAAACTAGAAAAAACTATTTTAGGAGGCGTTATGTTACCTGACTACAAACTAAACCACAAGGCTGCAGTAACCAAAACAGCATGGTACTAGTACAGAAACAAACTCATAGACCAATGGAACAGTATAGACAGCCCAGAAATAATACTGCACACCATGACCATCTGATTTTCAACAAAGCTGACCAAAATAATCAATGGGGAAAGTATTTAAAATTCAATAATGGTGTGGGGATAACTGGCTAGCCATAAGCAGAAGATTGAAACTGGACCCCTTTCTAACACCATATACAAAAATTAACTCAAGATGGATTGAAGACTTAAATGTAAAAACAAAACTCTAAAAATCCTGGAAGATAACCTAGGCAATACCATTCTGGACATAGGAATGGACAAAGATTTTATGCCAAAGATACCAAAAGCAATTGCAAGAAAAGTGAACATTGACAAATGGGATCTAATTAGACGAAAGAGCTTCTGCCCCACAAAAGAAACTATTAACAAAGCAAACAGACAACCTACAGAATGGGAGAACATTTTCACAAACTTTACCTCTGACAAAGGCCAATATCCACCATCTATAAGGAACTTGAACAAATTTACAAGCAAAAAGTAAACAACCCTATGAAAACGTGGACAAAGCATATGAACAGACGCATTCCAAAGAAGACATATAAGCAGCCAACAAGCATATGAAAAGATGCTCAATATCACTAATCATTAGAGAAATGCAAATCAAAACCACAGTGAGATGCCATCTCATACCAGTCAGAATGGCCATTATTAAAAAGTCAAAAAATAACAGATGCTGGAGACTCGGTTGTAGAGAAAAGGGAATGCTTATATAGTGTTGGTGGGAGGGTAACTTAGTTCAAACATTATGGAAAGCACTGTGGCAATTCCTCAGAGAGCTAAAAACAGATCTATCATTCAACGCAGCAATCCCATCACTGGGTATAGACCCAGAGTAATATAAATCATTTTAAAAGGCACATGTGTGTTCATCACAGTACTATTCACAATAGCAGACTTGGAATCAATGTCAACGCCTGGTAACGGCAGACTAGATAAAGAAAATGTGGCATATATATGTCATAGATTACATGCAGCCATAAAAAAGGATAAGATCATGTCCTTTGCAGCAACATGGATGGAAACTAGAGGCGGTGGGCAAACTAACCCAGAAATAGAAAGCGAAATACCTCATCTTCTCACCTATAAGTGGGAGCTAAACATTGAGTACACATGAATACAAAGAAGGTAACAATAGACACCAGGGCCTACGTAAGTGTAGAGGGTGGGAGAAGGGTTAGGACAGAAAATCTACCAATCAGGTACTATGCTTAGTGAAGAAATAATGCATACACCAATCCCCCGTGACTTAAAATTTATCTATAGAACTAACCTGCATATGGACCCCTGAAATGAAAATAAAAGTTTTTAAGTCAGAAATTCTGTTCTTTCATTGTGCACCTTAACTCAGTATTTTCTAGTTTCTTTTTTCCTATACTACTATTCTAAATTTATTAAAATGAAAGGAATTCATTTGATATATTACTTTAAGATAAACTGCTCTTAAGAATTACTGTAATGCAAAAATCATTCCTTGTTATAATTCTATATTATTTAGATACGATAAAAGTAGCACAAATGACTTTTTTGAAAAATTGAAAAATATTTATTTAAGAAGAGTTAAACAAATTCCAAGCTAATTTTGGACATTTTCTGCTTAAGATTTTTTTTACTTAGTCTGTAATTAAAGGGGATACATTTTTTCATTTTTTGCCCAGCTTTATTGGGGTATGATTAACAAATAAGTATTGTATATATTTCAGGTGTTATAATAATTTTGTGATTTAATATACCATACATATACATTGCAAAATGATTACCATGATCAAATTAATGAACACATCCATCACCACACATAGTTAACTATTTTGTATATGTATTTGTGCGTGTGGTGAGGAAATTTATTCTCTTAGCAAATTTCAAGCATAGAATACAGTATTACTAACTATAGACGTCCAGAACTTATTCATCTTATAACTGAAATTTTTCAACCTTTAACCGATATCTCCCCAATTTCTTCATCTCCTGGACCCTGGCAAACACTGTTCTACTCTCTGTTTCTATAAATTTGACTTTTTTGATTCCACATCTAAGTGAGATCATATAGTATTTGCTTTTCTGTATTTAGCTTATTACACTCAGCATAATATCCTCCAAGTTTATTCCCATAGTCACAGATGGCAAGATTTCCTTCTTTTTTATGGCCAAATAATATTCTACCATGTGTGTGTCTGTGTGTGTATGTGTGTGTGTGCCCCATATTTTCTTTATCCATTTATCCATCAATGGGCATATATTATTTTCATGTCTTAGCTATGATGAATAATGCTGCAATGAGCATGGGGATGGAGATATCTCTTCCAGATACTCATTTTATTTTCTTTGGATATATGCCCAGAGGAGATATGTTTTCTAAACAAAATGTATTATTTTGATATTTTACAAAAAATCATAAATGGGATAAATTTATAATTGTCTATATATCTTTGTCCTAAGTAATCTGCGCTGTGAAGAAATAACAGAGAATCTTAACTTTAAATGTAATAAGGTAATAAGCACATTGGATAACATAACGTATTAGCTCAAGAAATATTAATTCATTTCTGAGAAAAAAATGCTGTGGCTTCACATTTCTGACTTCATAGGGAAATAATTATGCTGTATAGTTGGGATTTAGGGGCCAGTTTTCAGTTAAATTCAGAATCACTGATGGAGTAGGGTGAACATCTCTGCATAAATTAGAACAAATCTAGTTGATGTCATGGGATGAAACTACCAGTTATGTAACAGATTTCTCAGTAATATTGACATACAGTGAAGAAAGTAAATAACAGGCCTAAAACAAGCCAAAATGTAATTTTGCTTCTACATATTTATCCTTAAGAAATATTAATAAATGTAAACAATGATTTAGCAATTCAGCAATGTTTATAAAGTAAGCAATGTTTGCCATAGAGAACTGTAAACAGCCTATGACTCTAACAAAAGGAAAATCTTTAAAGTATGGCCAGTCCACCTGGAGCAAGATGGGCGAATAGGAGCACCTCCAGCCTCCAGCTCCCAGCATGAGTGACACAGAGGATGGGTGATTTCTGCATTTTCAACTGAGGTACCAGGTTCGTCTCACGGGGGAGTGTGGGACAATTGGTGCTGGTCAGCTGGTGCAGCCCAACCAGCGAGAGCTAAAGCAGGGCGAGCAATCACCTCACCTGGGAAGCGCAAAAGGGGAAGGGAATCCCTTTTCCTAGCCAAGGGAAACTGAGACACACAACACCTGGAAAATCGGGTAACTCTCACCCTAATTCTGTACTTTACCAAGGGTCTTAGCAAATGGCACACCAGGAGATTATATCTCACATCTGGCTTGGAGGGTCCCATGCCCACAGAGCCTCCCTCATTCTAGCTCAGCAGTCTGAGATCTAACTGCAAGGCAGCAGCGAGACTGGGGGAGGGGCGCCCACCATTACTGAGGCTTAAGTAGGTAAACAAAGCCTCTGGGACACTCGAACTGGGTGGAGCCCACCACAACTTAAGGGGACCTGCTTGTCTCTGTAGACTCCACCTCTGGGGACAGGGCATAGCTAAACAAAAAGCAGCAGAAACCTCTGCAGATGTAAATGACTCTGTCTGACAGCTTTGAAGAGAGCAGTGGATCTCCCAGCATGAAGGTTGAGATCTGAGAACAGACAGACTGCCTGCTCAAGTGGGTCCCCGACCCCTGAGTAGCCTAACTGGGAGACATCCCCCACTAGGTGCAGACTGACACCTCACACCTCACATGGCAGGGTACACCCCTAAGACGAAGTTTCTAAAGCAAAAGTCAGACAGCAACACTCGCTGTTCAGCAATATTCCATCTTCTGCAGCCTCCGCTGCTGATACCCAGGCAAACACGGTCTGGAGTGGACCTCAGGCAATCTCCAACAGACCTACAGCTGAGGGTCCTGACTGTTAGAAGGAAAATTAACAAACATAAAGGACACCCACACCAAAACCCCATCAGTTCATCGCCATCATCAAAGACCAAAGGCAGATAAAACCACAAAGATGGGGAAAAAGCATGGCAGAAAAGCTGGAAATTCAAAAAATCAGAGCGCATCTCCCCCTCTAAAGGAACGCAGCTCATCACCAGCAAAGGATCAAAGCTGGATGGAGAATGACTTTGAAGAGCTAAGACAAGAAGGCTTCAGTCGATCAAATTTCTCAGAGCTAAAGGAGGAACTATGCACCCAGCACAAAGAAACTAAAAATCTTGAAAAAAGAATAGAAGAATGGATAACTATAATAACCAATGCAGAGAAGGCCATAAATGAACTGATAGAGATAAAAACCTAGACATGAGAACTACGTGACAAATGCACAAGCTTCAGTAAATGACTCAATCAACTGGAAGAAAGAGTATCAATGATTGAAGATCAAATGAATGAAACAAAGTGAGAAGACAAGTCTAGAGAAAAAACAGGAAGAAGAAATGAACAAAGCCTCCAATAAAGATGGGATTATGTGAAAAGACCAAATCTACGTCTGATTGGTGTGCCTGAAAGTGAAGGGGAAAATGGAACCAAGTTGGAAAACATTCTTCAGGATATCATCCAGGAGAACTTCCCCAACCTAGTAAGACAGGCCAACATTCAAAGTCAGGAAATACACAGAATGCCACGAAGATACTCCTAGAGAAGAGCAACTCCAAGACACATAATTGTCAGATTCATCAAAGTTGAAAGGAAGGAAAAAATGTTAAGGGCAGCTAGAGAGAAAGGTCGGGTTAACCAAAAAGGGAAGCCCATCAGACTAACAGCAGATTTCTTGGCAGAGACTCTACAAGCCAGAAGAGAGTGGAAGCCAATATTCAACATTCTTAAAGAAAAGAATTTTCAACGCAGAATTTCATATCCTGCCAAACTAAGCTTCATAAGTGAAGGAGAAATAAAATCCTTTGCAGACAAGCAAATGCTTAGAGATTTTGTCACCACCAGGCCTGCCCTACAAGAGACCCTGAAGGAAGCACTGAATATGGAAAGGAACAACAGGAACCAGCCATTGCAAAAACATGCCAAAATGTAAAGATCATCGATGCTAGGAAAAAACCGCAACAACTAATGAGCAAAATAACCAGCTAATATCACAATGACAGGATCAAGTTCACATATAACAATATTAATGTTAAATGTAAATGGACTAAATGCTCCAATTAAAAGACACAGATTGGCAAACTGGAGAAAGAGTCAAGACCCATCAGTCTGCTGTATTCAGGAGACCCATCTCACATGCAGAGACACACATAGGCTCAAAATAAAGGGATGGAGGAAGATCTACCAAGCAAATGGAGAACAAAAAAAAGGAGGGGTTGTAATCCTAGTCTATAATAAAACAGACTTTAAACCTCAAAGGTCAAAAGAGACAAGAAGGCCATTACATAATGGTAAAGGGATCAATTCAACAGGAAGAGCTAACTATCCTAAGTATATATGCACCCAATATAAGAGCACCGAGATTCATAAAGCAAGTCCTTAGTGACTTACAAAGAGACTTAGACTCCCATACAATAATAATGGGAGATTTCAACACCCCACTGTCAATATTAGACAGATCAATGAGACAGAAAGTTAACAAGGATATCCAGGAATTGAACTCAACTCTGCACCAAGTAGACCTAATAGAAATCTACAGAACTCTCCACCCCAAATCAACAGAATATACATTCTTCTCAGCACCACATCACACTTATTCCAAAATTGACCACACAGTTGGAAGTAGAGCACTCCTCAGCAAATGTACAAGAACAGAAATTATAACAAACTGTCTCTCAGACCACAGTGCAATCAAACTAGAACTCAGGACTAAGAAACTCAATCAAAACCACTCAATTACATGGAAACTGAACAACCTGCTCCTGAATGACTACTGGGTACATAACGAAATGAAGGCAGAAATAAAGATGTTCTTTGAAACCAATGAGAAAAAAGATGCAACATATCAGAATCTCTGGGACACATTTAAAGCAGTGTGTAGAGGGAAATTTATAGCACTAAATGCCTACAAGAGGAAGCAGGAAAGATCTAAAATTGACACCCTAACATCACAATTAAAAGAACTAGAGAAGCAAGAGCAAACACATTCAAAAGCTAGCAGAAGGCAAGAAATAACTAAGATCAGAGCAGAACTGAAGGAGATAGAGACACAAAAAACCCTCCAAAAAAATCAATGAATTCGGGACCTGGTTTTTTGAAAACATCAACAAAATTGATAGACTGCTAGCAAGACTAATAAAGAAGAAAAGAGAGAAGAATCAAATAGACATAATAAAAAATGATAAAGCGGATATCACCACTGACTCCACAGAAATACAAACTACCATCGGAGAATACTATAAACATCTCTATGCAAATAAACTAGAAAATCTAGAAGAAATGGATAATTTCCTGGACACTTACACTCTTCCAAGACTAAACCAGGAAGAAGTTGAATCCCTGAATAGACCAATAGCAGGCTCTGAAATTGAGGCAATAATTAATAGCCTACCAACCAAAAAAAGTCCAGGACGAGTTGGATTCACAGTCGAATTCTACCAGAGGTACAAGGAGGAGCTGGTACCATTCCTTCTGAAACTATTCCAATCAATAGAAAAAGAGGGAATCCTCCCTAACTCATTTTACGAGGCCAATATCATCCTGATACCAAAGCCTGACAGAGAGACAAAAAAAAAGAGAATTTCAGACCAATATCCCTGATGTACATCGATGCAAAAATCCTCAATAAAATACTGGCAAACCGAATCCAGCAGCACATTAAAAAGCTTATCCACCATGCTCAAGTGGGCTTCATCCGTGGGATGCAAGGCTGGTTCAACATAAGCAAACCAGTAAATGTAATCCATCACATAAACATAACCAATCACCAAAACCACATGATTATCTCAATAGAGGCAGAAAAGGCCTTTGATAAAATTCAACAGCCCTTCATGCTAAAAACTCTCAATAAACTAAGTTTTGGTGGAATGTATCTAAAAAAAAAAAAAAAAAAGAGCTATTTATGACAAACCCACAGCCAATGTCACACTGAATGGGCAAAAGCTGGAAGCATTCCCTTTGAAAACCAGCTCAAGACAGGGATGCCCTCTCTCACCACTCCTATTCAACATAGTATTGGAAGTTCTGACCAGGGCAATCAAGCAAGAGAAAGAAATAAACTGTATTCATATAGGAAGAGAGGAAGTCGAATTATCTCTGTTTGCAGATGTCATGATTGTATATTTAGAAAACCCCATCATCTCAGCCCAAAATCTCCTTAAGCTAATAAGTAATTTCAGCAAAGTCTCAGGACACAAAATCAATGTGCAAAAATCACAAGCATTCCTATACACCAATAACAGACAAACAGAGAGCCAAATCATGAGTGAACTCCCATTCACAATTGCTAGAAAGAGAATAAAATACCTAGCAATCCAACTCACAAGGGATTTGAAGGACCTCTTCAAGGAGAATTACAAACCACTACTCAAGGAAATAAGAGAGGACACAAACAAATGGAAAAACATGCCACGTTCATGGATAGGAAGAAACAATATTGTGAAAATGGCCATACTGCCCAAAGTAATTTATAGATTTAATGCTATCCCCATCAAGCTACCATAGACTTTCTTCACTGAATCAGGAAAAAATACTTTAAATTTCTTATGGAGACAAAATAGAGCCCGTATAGGTAAGACAATTCTAAGCAAAAAGAACAAAGCTGGAGGCATCATGCTACCTGATTTCAATTTATATTACAAGACTACAGTAACCAAAACAGCAACAGCATGGCACTGGTACCACAATGTATGTAAATGGAATAGAACAGAGGCCTCAGAAATAATGCCACACATCTACAATCATCTGATCTTTGACAAACTTGACAAAAATAAGTAATGGTGAAAGGATTCCATATTTAATAAATGGTGTTGGAAAAACAGTCTAGCCATATGCAGAAAGCTGAAACTGGATCCCTACCTTACCCCTTATACAAAAAATTAACTCAAAATGGATTAAAGACTTAAATATAAGACCTAAAACCATAAAAACTCTAGAAGAAAACCTAGGCAATACCATTCAGGACATAGGCATGGGCAAAGACTTCATGACTAAAACACCAAAAGCAACTGTAACAAAAGCCAAAATTGACAAATAGGATCTAATTAAACCAAAGACTTTTGCACAGCAAAAGAAACTATCATCAGAGTAAAAAGACAACCTATAGAATGGGTGAAAAGTTTTGCAGTCTATCCATCTGACAAAGGGCTAATATCCAGAATCTATAAAGAGCTTAAACAAATTTAAAAAAAAAAATGAAAAAAGTGGGCAAAGGATATGAACAGACATTTCTCAAAAGAAGACATTCATACAGCCAACAGACACATGAGAAAATGAAAAATGCTCGTCATCACTGGCCATCAGAGAAATGCAAATCAAAACCACAATGAGATACCATCTCACACCAGTTAGAATGGCAATCATTCAAAAGTCAGGAAACAACAGGTGCTGGAAAGGATGTGGAGAAACAGAAACACTTTTACACTGTTGGTGGGATTGTAAACTAGTTCAACCATTGTGGAAAACAGTACGGCGATTCCTCAAGGATCTACAACTAGAAGTACCATATGACCCAGCCATCCCATTACTGGGTATATACCCAAAGGGTTATAAATCATGCTGCTATAAAGACACATGCACATGTATGTTCATTGCGACACTATTCACAACAGCAAAGGTTTGGAATAAACCCAAATGTCCATCAGTGACAGACTGGATTAAGAAAATGTGGTACATATACACCATGGAATACTATGCAGCCATAGAAAAGGATGAGTTTGTATCCTTTGTAGGGACATGGATGCAGCTGGAAACCATCATTCTCAGCAAACTATCGCAAGAACAGAAAACCAAACACCGCATGTTCTTGCTCATAGGTGGGAACTAAACAATGAGATCACTTGGACTCGGGAAGGGGAACATCACACACCAGGGCCTATTACGGGGAGGGGAGGGGGATAGGGATTGCATTGGGAGTTATAACTGATGTAAATGATGAGTTGATGGGTGCTGATGAGTTGATGGGTGCAGCAAACCAACATGGCACATGTATACTTATGTAACAAACCTGCACGTTGTGCACATGTACCCTAGAACTGAAAGTATAATTTTAAAAAAATTTTTTAATTAAAACAAATCAAAATAAACAAACAAATAAATAAATAAATTATGGCCAGTTCATTTAAAAAAAGTAGTAGTATGCAAAATGACGTTAAACATCCTAATGGCATCAGCAACTTGTTCATGTTTTATTAATTTTAAAATCAGATTCTAAAATGTAGGTTCAAGTTTATATATTTTTAAATAAAGGAATTTATGTTTGTTAGCATACGGACTAAACTGTTATACAAAGAAACCCCAAACACAATGGCTGGAATAAGGTAGAGACTATTTTTCCCTCCCATAACATCCAAGTTGACCAGGGCATGTAGGCAACTGGGCCCCATGATATCCTCCAGAAACCCAGAGAGTTCTATCTTGACACCCCACAGTCCTTTAGGTCACAGGCTTTAATTTAATTTTATTTTTGAAATAGAAGTTCACAGATCTGATGAAAGTTATCAACCCTTACCTCAGAAAAATGCACACCCACACCTACACTCCTACAGTGTTTCAGACTGTGTGTAGAAGTTCATGGATCTCTAACTAGGGCACCACTCAGACACTGCCTGCAACTGAATGACTAAAGCTATTTCGTCAACTAGCTCACCTAATTCACACCAAAATAATACTGTATGGGGAGTTGGAAAAGGTAATCCCCACCAAGGAAGCCACGTGCTCAGTTAAAACTTGGGAAGGAAGTGGTATTCTGTTATTAAAGGGAAGACAGGTAGGAGGAGAATAGACCCTGGGAACATTTATCAGTCTCTGCCACAAATACTCTAAAAATATTGATATCTATGTGTCATATATTAACAATATTTATGTCTGGATGATGAAATAGAGTTATTTTAAAATTTTTACTCATTTTATTTTCCAAATTCACTTTATGATACTTAATATTTTTTGTCAATTCTTCTGAATTCCTTAAGATATCTCTCTGCACTCCAGCCTGGGCAACAGAGTAAGACTCCATCTCAAAAAAAAAAAAAAAAAAAAAAATCACCACTGCTCCCACAGAAATATAAACTAACATCAGAGAATACTATAAACACCTCTACACAAATAAACTAGAAAATCTAGAAGAAATGGATAAATTTCTGGACACATACATTCTCCCAAGGCTAAACCAGGAAGAAGTCAAAAGCCTGCACAGACCAATAACAAGTTCTGAAGTCAAGGCAGTAATTAATAGCCTACCAACCAAAAAAGCCCAGGACCAGAGGAATTCACAGTCGAATTCTACCAGAGGTATAAAGAGGAGCTGGTACCATTACTTCTACAACTATTCCAAACAATAGAAAAAGAGGAACACAGGAACAAAAAACCAAACACCACATGTTCTCACTCATAAGTGGTAGTTGAACAATGAGAACACATGGACCCAGGGAGGGGAACATCATACATTGGGGCCTGTCACAATGTGGGGGCCTAGGGGAGGGATAGCATTAGGAGAAATACCTAATGTAGATGACAAGTTGATGGGTGCAGCAAACCACCATGGCACGTGTATACCTATGTAACAAACCTGCATGTTGTGCACGTGTATCCCAGAACTTAAAGTATAATAAAGAAATAAATAAGAAAGATATCTCTTGTGATCTAATACATAATATATTTTTAATTACTCATATGTGCTGTTGAAGAATATAAATGTTTCTATTAATTCAGTTCATATATATGTCTTAAATCACGTTTAATAGTGAGTTATTCAAATATTCAGTTTCTGTACTATTTTTGCCTGATTAGAGAAGTGTATAAATACAAATTTGAAAAATTTTCCATGCAATACAATATTTGTTTTCTAAATTTTGAGACTATGTTGTCATTACACATAAGTGTATGACTATTTTACACTTTTGGTGAAGTTTTTCTTTTATCATTAGGTATTCACACCATCTCTATTAATAACTTTGCACTAAATTCTATTTTGTCTGATACTAATATTGCTATAGCAGCTTTCTTTGGTTTAGTGATTGCCTACCAGAATTTTAATTCTATATTTTCAATATTTTCAAGTTATATCATTTATGTGTATCACATATGCATTATATAATTTAATATCTTTCATATAATCTAATTTTTGGTAAATTTTACTTTTTCTGCCATTTATTTCTTATTTACCATTTTAGCTTATATTTTCTCCTTCTCTGCTATGTATTCGGTTGAGTTTGCCAGTTCCCTTTTTTAATCTTTCTAACCACTCACTCACTTAGAACTTATGTGCTCTATTTTTGTCTTTTATTAGCTAGCTTTAAATTTTTACCATGGACACTAAACAAGACTTAAAGTTAATTAATATCTCTATTCTCCTCCTGAATAACTAAAAGGATTTTAGAATACTTAACCCTGATCTCCCCTCACCCTACCTCTATATTATTATAGCCTAATGATGAGCTTGTTTTATATGTTTGAAGGGAAAAGGGAATTTTCCCAGCTCAATGTGCTATAGTGACATGAGGTCTATTTTAGAAATGCTCTCTTACATAATATTACACTTCCATAATAAAAATAGGTTATTTTACAAAAAATTAGCTGGGCATGGTGGTGCATCCCTGTAGTCCCAGCTACTTGGGAGGCTGAGGCAGGGGAATCACTTGAACCTGGGAGGTGGATGTTGCAGTCAGCCAAGATGGCACCACTGCCCTCCAGCCTGGGTGACAGACCAAGACCCCATCTCAAAGTTCATATTGTTCACAAAAATTGTCTTAATTTTAAACTACTGCTTATGCAACTGATAAACAGTGAATGATGTGGTTTGACTGTGTCCCCACCCAAATCTCATCTTGAATTGTAGCTCTTATAATCCCCACATGTCATGGGGTGACTGAGTAATGAGGGTGGGTCTTTCCTGTGCTGTCCCTGTGATAATGAGTAAGTCTCACCAGATGTGATGGTTTTATAAAGGGTAGTTCCCCTGCACACACTCTCTTGCCTGCCACAATGTAACACATCGCTTTGCTCCTCTTTCACCTTCCAGCATGATTATGAAGTCTCCCCAGCCATGTAAAACTATGAGTCCATTAAACCTCTTTTTCTTTATAAATTACCCAGTCTCTGGTATGTTCTTATAGCAGCATGAGAATGGACTAATGCAGAGAACAAGTTGAAGATAGAAAATACAAAACTTGGCCGGGCACGGTGGCTCATGCCTGTAATCCCAGCACTTTGGGAGGCCAAGACAGACAGGTCACAAGGTCAGGAGATTGAGGCCATCCTGGTTAACACGGTGAAACCCCGTCTTTACTAAAAATACAAAAAGTTAGCCAGGCATGTTGGTGAGCGCCTGTAGCCCCAGCTACTTGGGAGGCTGAGGCAGGAGAATGTTGTGAACCCGGGAGGTGGAGCTTGCAGTGGGCCGAGATAGCGCCACCACGCTCCAGCCTGGGTGACAGAGTGAGACTCTGTCTCAGAAAAAGAAAAAAAGAAAGAAAGAAAAGAAAAAGAAAATACAAAACTTAGAAAATGTCAGGATGTCTTTTTTTTTTTTCCTTTTTTTGGATCTTTTTTGGGGGTGTTGGTTGAGACACTGTCAAAGGTTTGCTTTCTTCTGTGATCATCATTTTATCATTATTTCATTATTTTCTTAAAAGGAGTAAATCTTTGGAGCATTATTTGTAGACATCAAGGCCTAGAGCTATGGAGCATGAAACATGCTGAGCTTGAAAAATGAGAAAGGAGAAAAGAAATGAGAAAAAAAAATGAGAAAAAAGATTCTGCCCCCTCTTCTCACCTTTGCTGTACTTATATTTAACAATTTAGGCATAAGCAAAAAGTTGACAAATGGAGTAACAGTTTTTGGAAGATGCCAAAGGTTCTGCCTACTTCCAATCTTCCTGTTCGACCTAAAACTCTGTACGAATCACCAGAAGAATCATTCTTCAAGTTTCAATCATTTTGTTTCCAAAAAAAAAACAAATGTGCATAAGATCAACCCAAACATTCACTGTGTTCATATATTGAATGCATATTATAAATTAAATAATTGTTTTGTACTTATTCTCATTTGTGTTGAATCAGTAATTCCTTTATTGTTTTCTAAAGTTCTTTGTTAAAAACAGCTGACCAGCTCGAACCCACTGTGATAGTCAAGGTCAAGAACCACTATACACGCAACAGGTGTATTTACTAAAATCAAGAACCTGAAATACAGTATTTTCTAGTAGACTATCAACTGAGGATACATAAATGGTATTTACTCTTTTAAAACTCAGCATTTAAAATGAACTTCTATCTCTATGATAATGATAATAATGATGATAATATGATAAGAGTGCTGAGAGTCATTTCTGCACACCAACTGCTTCATACAAACAACCTCATTTATTTCTCATATATTCTTATGAGATAGTTAACTATTATAAGGCCATTTCACAGATGAAGAAACTGAGACTATGAGGGAATAAGTAACCTGCCCAATTTTGTAGATTAAAATATGGTAGTCCTGGGATTCAGGCTGTCTAATTTCAGAGTTATGCCTTTAACTATTAAACTAAATTGACTCCCTACTCTGAAATGTTCACTCAGCATATATACCTTCCTTTGTTCCACTCCCAAAAAGCTCTGAAGGGCTCATACCATTTCTTTGTTTTTCCTACATCAAATCTCTACATGGCACAGCAAGACCTTTGGGGTATAATTCTTACAAACACTGAAACTTGGGTATAATTGAAGATCTGCTTTAATTATTGCCAGCACTTTCTCAGGATATTGTTCAATGTGAAAGGTGATGTTAAAATCAAAATTATTGCTAGGTATAAATAGCCATTTCTGTAACAAGTGTAATCATGAACAGTAGGTGACTGTCCTTGGATCCTTTCCAGTACACTCTGTTCCCTCAGAGTGGCAATTCTCTGTCCATTGCTTACTTTAGTTAGCAGTCAGTGAGAATTTGGATGTGGCAGAGTGTTTAGTGTTTCTTAGCATTTCATAAGTAGAAAAATATGTCAGTACATTTCTTGACAATACCAATTTTGTCATTTTTAAAGGACCGAGATAGCTCTTGCTTACTGTTGAAATCATATTTGAAAAGAATCTCCAGCATTCTGTTTAAAGACAAAATACCTTTTTATAACTTCTTATGTAAAAGACATATTGAATGAGAAAGAGGATGTCATTTATATTCAGACTGCCTTTTGCCTCTGAAGCAGCAATAAACAATATTAAGAAGTTATAAATATTTGTAATGGAGTGAGGAAAAACATGATTCAGAGAAGAGCTGATGCTCTACACTACAGTATGCTAGATTTAGGATGCTCTGGGTTAATATCACCTCCCACCATTCTATTATTTACCTCGACTTTACAATAATCTAGGCTTAAGACTCTCTGGGTTAATATCAACTCCCATTGCTCTACTTACCTTCACTTCTATTATATTGGTATCCTAGTGATTGTGTAGCATATTGCTGAATTAAAATACTTGTGGATACTCTGTTTTTGTTCTGTTTTCATAAAATTCATTACAAAAATGTTCAAAGAAACTTCTACATCTTAACTTCTCTCCAGAAATGGATTTTAAAGTTTTAAAAGAAAACTACGGTGGTGGAGCAAGATGGCCGAATAGGAACAGCTCCAGTCTCCAGCTCCCAGGTGAGACACAGAAGATGGGTGATTTCTGCATTTTCAACTGAGGTACCCGGTTCATCTTACTAGGGAGTGCCAGACAATCAGTGCTGGTCAGCTGCTGCAGCCCGAACAGCCAGAGCTGAAGCAGGGTGAGGCATCGCCTCACCTGGGAAGCCAAGGGGGAAGGGAATCCCTTTTCCTAGCCAGGGGAACTGAGACACACAACACCTGGAAAATCGGGAAACTCCCACCCCAATACTGGGGTCTTAGAAAACGCCACACCACGAGATTATATCCCACACCTGGCCGGGAGCGTCCCACACCCCTGGAGCCTCCCTCATTGCTAGCACAGCAGTCTGCAATCTAACCACAAGGCAGCATCCAGGCTGGGGGAGGAGCACCCGCCATTGCTGAGGTTTAAGTAGGTAAACAAAGCCACTGGGAAGCTTGAACTGGGTGGAGCCCACAGCAGCTCAAGGAGGCCTGCCTGTGTCTGCAGACTCCACCTCTGGAGACAGGGCACAGCTGAACAACAACAACAAAAAGCAGCAGAAACCTCTTTTTTTTTGAAACCTCTTTTGCAACTCTGTCTGACAGCTTTGAAGAGAGCAGTGGATCTCCCAACATGGAGGTTGAGATCTGAGAATGGACAGACTGCCTGCTCAAGTGGGTCCCTGACCCCTGAGTAGCCTAACTGGGAGACATCCACCACTAGGGGCCGACTGACACCCCACAGCTCACATGGATGGGTACACCCCTGAGACGAAGCTTCCAAAGCAAAAATCAGACAGGTACACTCACTGTTCAGCAATATTCTATCTTCTGCAGCCTCTGCTGCTGATAAACAGGGTCTGGAGTGGACCTCAAGCAATCTCCAACAGACCTACATCTGAGGGTCCTGACTGTTAGAAGGAAAACTAACAAAGAGGCAGGGCACCCACACCAAAATCCCATCAGTACGTCACCATCATCAAGGACCAAAGGCAGATAAAACCACAAAGATGGGGAAAAAGCAGGGCAGAAATGCTGAAAATTCTAAAAATCAAAGCCATCTCCCTCTCCAAAGTAACGCAGCTCATCACCAGCAACGGATCAAAGCTGGACGGAGAATGACTTTGACGAGTTGAGAGAATGAGGCTTCAGTTCATCAAACTTCTCAGAGCTAAAGGAGGAATTACATACCCAGTGTAAAGAAGCTAAAAATCTTGAAAAAAGAATGGAAGAATGGATAACTATAATAATCAATGCAGAGAAGGCCATAAACGAACTGACAGAGATAAAAACCATGACACAAGAAATGCGTGACAAATGCACAAGCTTCAGTAACCAACTCAATCAACTGGAAGAAAGAGTATCAGTGATTGAGGATCAAATGAATGAAAGGAAGCAAGAAGAGAAGTCTAAAGAAAAAAGAGGAAAAAGAAATGAACAAAGCCTTCAAGAAGTATGGGATTATGTGAAAAGACCAAATCTACATCTGATTGGTGTGCCTGAAAGTGAGGGGGAAAATGGAACCAAGTTGGAAAACACTCTACAAGATAACATCCAGGAGAACTTCCCCAACCTAGTAAGACAGGTCAATATTCAAATTCAGGAAATACAGAGAGTGCCACGAAGATACTCCTACAGAAGAGCAACTCCAAGACACAAAATTGTCAGATTCACCAAAGTTGAAATGAAGGAAAATCTGTTAAGGGCAGCCAGAGAGAAAGATCGGGTTACCCACAAAGGGAAGCCCATCAGACTAACGGCAAATCTCTCAGCAGAAACTCTATAAGCCAGAAAAGAGTGGGGGCCAATATTCAACATTCTTAAAGAAAAGAATTTTCAACCCAGAATTTCATATCCAGCCAAACTAAGTTTCATAAGTGAAGGAGAAATAAAATCCTTTACAAATAAGCAAATGCTTAGATATTTTGTCACCACCAGGCCTGCCTTACAAGAGACCCTGAAGGAAGCACTAAACTGGAAAGGAACAACAGGTACCAGCCATTGCAAAAACATGCCATAATCTAAAGACCATCGATGCTAGGAAGAAACTGCATCAACTAACGAGCAAAATAACCAGTCAATATCATAATGGCAGGATCAAGTTCACACATCACAATATTAACTTTAAATGTAAATGGACTAAATGCTCCAATTAAAACACACAGATTGGCAAACTGGAGAAAGAGTCAAAACCCATCAGTCTGCTGTATTCAGGAGACCCATCTCACATGCAGAGACACATATAGGCTCAAAATAAAGGGATGGAGGAAGATCTACCAAGCAAATGGAGAACAAAAAAAAAGCAGGGGTTGCAATCCTAGTCTCTGATAAAACAGACTTTAAACCATCAAAGATCAAAAGAGATAAAGAAGGCCATTACATAATGGTAAAGGGCTCAGTTCAACAGGAAGAGCTAACTATCCTAAATATATATGCACCCAATACAGGAGCACCCAGATTCATAAAGCAAGTCCTTAGAGACTTACAAAGAGACTTAGACTCCCATACAATAATAATGGGAGACTTCAACACCCCACTGTCAACATTAGACAGATCAACAAGACAGAAAGTTAACAAGGATATCCAGGAATTGAAGTCATCTCTGCACCAAGTGGACCTAATAGAAATCTGCAGAACTCTCCACCCCAAATCAACAGAATATACATTCTTCTCAGCACCGCATCACACTTATTCCAAAATTGACCACATAATTGGAAGTAAAGCTCTCCTCAGCAAACGTACAAGAACAGAAATTATGACAAACTGTCTCTCAGACCACAGTGCAATCAAACTAGAACTCAGGACTAAGAAACTCAATCAAAACCACTTAACTACATGGAAACTGAACAACCTGCTCCTGAATGACTACAGGGTACATAACGAAATGAAGGCAGAAATAAAGATGTTCTTTGAAACCAATGAGAAAAAAGATGCAACATATCAGAATCTCTGGGACACATTTAAAGCAGTGTGCAGAGGGAAATTTATAGCACTAAATGCTCACAAGAGGAAGCTGGAAAGATGTAAAACTGACACCCTAACATAACAATTAAAAGAACTAGAGAAGCAAGAGCATAGGCATTCAAAAGCTAGCAGAAGGCAAGAAATAACTAAGATCAGAGCAAAACTGAAGGATATAGAGACACAAAAACCCTCCAAAAAATCAATGAATCCAGGAGCTGGTTTTTGAAAAGATTGACAAAATTGATAGACTGCTAGCAAGACTAATAAAGAAGAAAAGAGAGAAGAATCAAATAGACACAATACAAAAATGATAAAGGGGATATCACCACCGACCCCACAGAAATACAAACTACCATCAGAGAATACTAAAAACACGTCTCCTCAAATAAACTAGAAAATCTAGAAGAAATGGATAATTTCCTGGACACTTACACTTTCCAAAGACTAAACCAGGAAGAAGTTGAATCCCTGAATAGACCAATAGCAGGCTCTGAAATTGAGGCAATAATTAATAGCCTACCAACCAAAAAAAGTCCAGGACCAGATGGATTCACAGCTTAATTCTACCAGAGGTACACAGAGGAGCTGGTACCATACCTTCTGAAACTATTTCAATCAATAGAAAAAGAGGGAATCCTCCCTAACTCATTTTATGAGGCCAACATCATCCTGATACCAAAGCCCAGCAAAGGCACAACAAAAAAAGAGAATTTTAAACCAATATCCCTGATGAACATCGATGCAAAAATCCTCAATAAAATACTGGCAAACCGGATTCAGCAGCACATCAAAAAACTTACGCAGCATGATCAAGTGGGCTTCATCCCTGGGATGCAAGGCTGGTTCAACATATGCAAATCAATAAATGCAATCCAGCATATAAACAGAACCAAAGACAAAAACCACATGATTATCTCAATAGATGCAGAAAAGGTCTTTGACAAAATTCAACAGCCCTTCATGCTTAAACTCTCAATAAATTCGGTATTGATGGAATGTATCTCAAAATAATAAGAGCTATTTATGACAAATCCATAATCAATATCATACTGAATGGGCAAAAACTGGAAGCATTCCCTTTGAAAACTGGCACAAGACAGGGATGCCCTCTCTCACCACTCCTATTCAACATAGAGTTGGAAGTTCTGGCTAGGGCAATCAGGCAAGGGAAAGAAATCAAGTGTATTCAGTTAGGAAAAGAAGAAGTCAAATTGTCTCTGTTTGCAGATGACATGATTGTGTATTTAGAAAATCCCATTGTCTTGGCCCAAAATCTCCTTATGCTGATAAGCAACTTCAGCAAAGTCTCAGGATACAAAATTAATGTGCAAAAATCACAAGCAATCCTATACACTAGTAACAGACAAACAGACAGCCAAATCATGAATGAACTTCCATTCACAATTACTTCAAAGAGAATAAAATACCTAGGAATCCAACTTACAAGGGATGTAAAGGACCTCTTCAAGGAGAACTACAAACCACTGCTCAGTGAAATCAAAGAGGACACAAACAAATGGAAGAACATACCATGTTCATGGATAGGAAGAATCAATATCGTGAAAATGGCCATACTGCCAAAGGCAATTTATAGATTCAATGCCATCCCCATCAAGCTACCAATGAGTTTCTTCACAGAATTGGAAAAAACAATTTAAAGTTCATATGGAACCAAAAAAGAGCCCGCATTGCCAAGACAATCCTAAGTCAAAAGAACAAAGCTGGAAGCATCATGCTACCTGACTTCAAACTCTACTACAAGGCTACAGTAACCAAAACAGCATGGCACTGTTACCAAAACAGAGATATAGACCAATGGAACAGAACAGAGTCCTCAGAAGTAATACCACACATCTATAGCCATCTGATCTTTGACAAACCTGAGAGAAACAAGAAATGGGGAAAGGATTCCCTATTTAATAAATGGTGCTGGGAAAATTGGCTAGCCATAAGTAGAAAGCTGAAACTGTATCCTTTCCGTACTCCTTATATGAAAATTAATTCAAGATGGATTAGAGACTTAAATGTTAGACCTAATACCATAAAATCCTAGAAGAAAACCTAGGTAATACCATTTAGGACATAGACATGGGCAAGGACTTCATGTCTAAAACACCAAAAGCAACGGCAACAAAAGCCAAAATTGACAAATGCGATCTAATTAAAGAGCTTCTGCACAGCAAAAGAAACTACCATCAGAGTGAACAGGCAACCTACAGAATGGGAGAAAATTTTTGCAATCTACTCATATGACAAAGGGCTAATATCCAGAACCTACAAAGAATTCAAACAAATTTACAAGAAAAAAACAAACAACCCCATCAAAAAGTGGGCAAGTGATATGAACAGACATTTCTCAAAAGAAGACATTCATACAGCCAACAGACACATGAAAAAATGCTCATCATCACTCACCATCAGAGAAATGCAAATCAAAACCACAATGAGATACCATCTCACACCAGTTAGAATGGCAATCATTAAAATGTCAGGAAACAACAGGTGTTGGAGCGGATGTGGAGAAATGGGAACACTTTTACACTATTGGTGGGATTGTAAACTAGTTCAACCTTTATGGAAAACAGTACGGCGATTCCTCAAGGATCTAGAACTAGAAGTACCATATGACCCAGCCATCCCATTACTGGGTATATACCCAAAGGATTATAAATTATGCTGCTATAAAGACACATGTACATGTATGTTCATTGTGGCACTATTCACAACAGCAAAGATTTGGAATCAACCCAAATGTCCATCAGTGACAGACTGGATTAAGAAAATGTGGCACATATACACTATGGAATACTATGCAGCCATAAAGAAGGATGAGTTTGTGTCCTTTGTAGGGACATGGATGCAGCTGGAAACCATCATTCTTAGCAAACTATTGCAGGAACAGAAAACCAAACACCGCATGTTCTCACTCATAAGTGGGAGTTGAACAATGAGATCACTTGGACTCAGGAAGGGGAACATCACACACCAGGGCCTATTTCGGGGAGGGGGGAGGGGGGAGCGATTGCATTCTGAGTTTTACCTGATGTAAATGACGAGTTGATGGGTGCTGACGAGTTGATGGGTGTAGCACATCAACATGGCACAAGTATACATATGTAACAAACCTGCACGTTATGCACATGTACCCTAGAACTTAAAGTATAATAATAATAAAAACAGAAAACTAATGCCTCCTTTGTAATCTTAGGAGTCTGATGACAATATATCTTTTTCTCTTATGGGACAGGAAACAGAATTTTCTTTTCTGTTAGCATTCATCTGTAAACAAAGATGTCAAAAGGCAATGGAATGGCATAACTATTTTATATAGTATTTTACTCTCATAATGTATTTGTTACCTTGGTAAAGATCAAAGGTTTTTCTTTTTAAAGAGAGAAAGGCTTATTTTCAAAAGGTAGCATTATCACATAAAATGCTTCACTGAACTAGTGCCCTGTAGTTCAATGACTATCATAAAATTGTTGGAACACTTGTTAAAAATTAGAGACAAGCAGAAAGTGTTTGCTAAGGGGAAAAGGCAATTGTTGAATTAAATAGTTGCTTTCATAGGAACATAAACTTAAATCAATAAACCGATCCCTTTTAATAAACTTCTTCCAGTCTTGACAACAAATGATTTGTTTGTTCTTCCCTTATTTGGAGAAGTTAGAATGTGTTCTGAGATCGTTCTGTAATATATGACTAAACATAAGAGAAAAAGTGAAACATTGAATAAGGTATACCACAGACCTTTATATTTCAAAATATGCACATCCCTCTGCTCACAAAAATACAGTCAACTGCCCTCCAGCTATGAGTCTAAAATTCAACTAACAATCAAATATATGCATTTCTCACAAAGCTAATCTTTGACAAATTAGCATAAGACTATAAGGAAAGTAAATACTATATTAAATGTTAGATGTGATTCAAAAGTATAAATGGTGAAGAAATACAATCCCTGACATGCTAGTGACTATAAGAATCATCAGCATATTTGGGAAATAAAGTTCAATGACTGGAGAATATATGAGTGACTCATGATGCTGTGTACCTTGATGTGCAAAGCAACACTGACCTTGAAATGATGCAAAATAATCAGCCTACAACCCTTATGATGTTTGCTCCTGTGAAAAACTTTGTGAGAATTGAGAAAAATATATTGATGTCCATTCAGTTCAACAATGATGCAATCCAGATGGTTACTAAGTAATAAAATTATCTTCCCAAGAGAGCTGCACAGATTGTCTTATCTGTTTATGCAGTCTGGGTTATCTATGCTCAAAAATACTCTAAGTACATTTTGGCTGAGAGGAAAGTTACCAGCTTTTAAGGTAAAATTTGATGGAATAGTTTATGGAAAAAATAAATGTGTAGGACATTCATTTACTTAACATAAACAGAAATTTTATGTTTTCAGGAAATACAGTTAAAGGTGAAATGTTTGGGAATCTTTGAAAACTATTGACTAGAACAAAAGACTTTATTGACCCTTTAGGAATGTGTCTGATTCTACACAGAATGAACTGAAATGTCTGTTTTGCCATTATCCATTAATATGATCATAAGGCCATATTGTGACACCCATACAAATCAGGCCTGAAATTCATATTTTTACTCCTGGCAATGACTCAGACTGCCAGAATTGAAAACATTCTTACAAGGTTTTTGGATGACGCTAAGCTATATCTTTGTATGACAGACATAGATTTACATATGCTTTTTCTTTTAAATAATTCACATACATTTTTATTTTATTTTATATTTAGAAAAAGGAAGACAGTCACCTGCTGGATGTTCAATTGCAGAGAAGAACAAGTAGTCACAGCCTGGTGTGGCATAGGAAAAGAGAGGACAGGATTTGGAATCAAACTTGGGTTCCAACATGTCTCTGCCACTTCCCACACATTCTTCATCTCTTCTAGCTATTTTGAAATACATAATAAATTATTAACTATAATTTCCCTACTGTATTATCAAATACTAGAAATTTTTCCTTCTACATAACTGTATTTTTGTATCCATTAACCAACATGTCTTGACTTCCAGGAATGAACCAAATCAGTTCCCAAATGTTGCACAAAAACAGATCCCTTGGTTCTAGTTATCTCTTTCCTTTTCTAGGCTTACATAACATTTGAAGGTAAACAGGATCAAAACCCAAATGGGTATAGAGTGCTAATGGTTTATATTATTCTGTTAATGTTAATATTCATATCATGAGTAGTCTGAGACAAGGGATACTCAGCAGATGCCAAAAATAGAATGAGCTTGTCCTTACCCAACAGCAGCATTACGTTTTAGAGCCTCATCCCAGGCACATGGCTAATATTAAAGATGCCAACCACATCAGGAAGAGGCTGGATAAAGTGACAGCTCTTGTAATTCAATCCTTGGAATAACATCCGTTTTAAATTAAAGAATAGTTTAAAAATTAAACTCTAAGTTGCAATATAAACATTTCTATGATAAAGAAATTTTGTAGTCTGGAAGACATTTTTAAGATATGTTTTAAAAAATGATTATGGCCACATCAATTTAGATTAGATTGGATAATAGAAAACTCAGCTTTGTTCATTACAGAGGGGGCAGTCAGGCAAAAGGAAGTACATTATAGTTAAATGTAATATTTAGATAATATAATAAAATATCTGACAATATATTCCTGGATTTCAGAAGGATTATGTATAAATACTTTTGTAGGATTTAATAGTCTCACCAAGTAAAATATTATATTTCAAAATAAGCATATTAAAAATAAAATGGATTTTTCAAAATAGTGAGTATAAAAAACTATTTGTATATAAGTCAAGTAATGATGCAAAAAGAATTTTCATAAATCAATCATCCCTCTATACTTGTTTCATTAAAGGATAACATATTGGAATATCATTTCAGCAACGTTGCCAAAGTTTCCCAGATTTGATTTCAATCCAAAATTTGTATCAGAACTCAGCACTTTAAAAACAAAGAAAAAAGGAAAATTCAGTGCAGATGTACATTTCCATTATACTTAGTGCATAAGACTATAGTTGAAGCATATTTGTCATCATGGCAACTAGCCAACAAAAAAATATTAGAGGAACATGAAGACAAGCTGCATATTACTGTACAATCATTCCATAACTCAGATTATAGAGCAACATAGTAACTTAATGTATATTTATAATGATATAGTTAAATCTTCCTTCCACAAGTTCTCCAGAATCTGGCAGTAGATTGGGGAAAGAAAAGAAGACAATGCATTAATCAATCATCAAATGCTTAACAATATGCCCAATAAACCATGTGACTCTTTGAATGAATCAAAAATATTAGAATTGTAGGATTAATCTATGCCTCAGGGACTTAACAACTATATGTCTCTTGTTTTTGTTTCTATTTAATTATATTGATTTATTGAAAAATATATATGCTTTGAAAAGTTTTTTCAACGAGCTGCATAAATTTATGACATTTAATATACACAATGAATTAAAAACTTAGGGAACTGATAAATATATCTGGAAAATAAAGCCTAAAAAACAGTTGAATGTCAGTATACATAAAATAAACACTGTAGAATTACAAAAATTATACTTAAAACTCCAGATCTATCATGCACTAGAAATAGATAAGATTAATTTCTCTTTTTCTTAATTCCTTGTTCACCTATAAAATAATGGACATAGCTTTGGAATGAAATGTCATCATGCCATTATTTTCAGGAGTGAGTAGCTCCCTGGAAAATTGGAGAAAATTAATGAAAATGTTTAGAAATTGTGAGATTTAGTAAAAGTAGCATGAAAAATAAATAACTTTTTAATGCATCAGAATAATCTTTTGGAGAATACAGTGAAAATATGCCATTTCTAATTGTATAGGAACAAATTTTATTAGAATTTTATAAGAGACCAATAAAAAGAATCATCAAAATTTACTGAAAAATACAAAAGAAGACTTGAAAAAATGGAAAGACTGTTCTCCTTCATGAAAAAAAAAATTTTTGTTCTAAATAATTCACCAATTTAAGAATTCTAATCAGAACTCCAAAAGGTAGAAAGAATCTCAAATTAATGATCTAATATCACGCTTAGATGAAACAGAAAAGCAAAAGCAAACTAACCCTAAAGTTAGTAGGTGTAAAGAAATAGTTAAAACCAGAGCTGAGCTAAATGAAATTGAGACCCAAAAATCTATGCACAGCATCAATGAAACGAAAAGTTGGTCATTTGAAAAGGTAACCAGAATCAATAGGCCACCAGCTAAATTAACAAATAAAAAAAGAGAGAAGATCCAAATAAGCACAATCAGAAATAACAAAGGTGATATTACAAATAATCCCACAGAAATGCAAATGATCTTCAGAGACTGAGGATCATCTCTATGCACACAAACTAGAAAAGCCAGAAAAAGTAGAAAACTTCCTGGAAACAGATAACTTAAGATTAAATCAAGAAGAAATTGAAACCCTGAAAAAACTAGTATCAAGTTCCAAAATTGAGTCATTAATGAAAAACTTACGAAACAAACAAACAAAAAAGCCAGATCGGATAGACATAAAAAGAAAAGCTGGCACCAATTCTACTGAAACTATTCCACAAAACTGAGGAGGAGTAGGCTTCATTACTTGAAAGCAAACGTGATTGAATATATGCAAATCAATTAACGTAATTCATCACATAAACAGAATTTTTAAAAATCTTATGATCATCTAAATAGATGCTGATAAAGCTTTCAATAAAATCCAAAATTTCTTTATGATAGAAACTCAACAAACTAGATACTGAAGAAATATACCTCAAAATGATGAGTCATCTATGACAAACCCAAAACCAACATCATACTGAACATGCATAAATTAGAAGTCTGTACTCTTAAGAAATAGAACAAGACAGTTTGGGGGCAGAGCAAGATGGCCGAATAGGAACAGCTCCAGTCTCCAACTCCCAGCGCGAGCGACACAGGACACTGGTGATTTCTGCATTTTCAACTGAGGTACTGGGGTCATCTCACTAGGGAGTGCCGGACAATCGGTGCTGGTCAGCTGCTGCAGCCCAACCAGCAAGAGCTGAAGCAGGGCGAGGCATCGCCTCACCTGGGAAGTGCAAGGGGGAAGGGAATCCCTTTTCCTAGAGAGGGGAACTGAGACACACAACACCTGGAAAATCTGGTAATTCCCACCCCAATACTGCGCTTTAAGCAAACGGGCACACCAGGAGAATATATCCCACACCTGGCTGGGAGGGTCCCATGCCCACAGAGCCTCCCTCATTGCTAACACATCAGTCTGCAATCTAACCACAAGGCAGCAGCGAGGCTGGGGGAGGGGCGCCCACCATTGCTGAGGCTTAAGTAGGTAAACAAAGCTGCTGGGAAGCTCGAACTGGGTGGAGCTCACAGCAGCTCAAGGAAACCTGCCTGTCTCTGTAGACTCCAACTCTGGGGACAGGTCACAGCTAAAAAACAACAAAAATGCAGCAGAACCTCTGCAGACGCAAACGACTCTGTCTGACAGCTTTGAAGAGAGCAGTGGATCTCCCAACACAGAGGCTGAGATCTGAGAAGGGACAGACTGCCTGCTCAAGTGGGTCACTGACCCCTGAGTAGCCTAACTGGGAGACATCCCCCACTAGGGGCAGTCTGACACCCCACACCTCACAGGGTGAAGTAAATCCCTGAGAGGAAGCTTCCAAAGTAAGAATCAGACAGGTACACTTGCTATTCAGCAATATTCTATCTTCTGCAACCTCTGCTACTGATACCCAGGCAAACAGGGTCTGGAGTGGACCTCAAGTAATCTCCAACAGACCTACAGCTGAGGGTCCTGACTGTCAGAAGGAAAACTATCAAACAGGAAGGACACCTATACCAAAACCCCATCAGTACATCACCATCATCAAAGACCACAGACAGATAAAACCACAAAGATGGGGAAAAAGCAGGGCAGAAAAGCTGGAAATTCAAAAAATAAGAGTGCATCTCCCCCTGCAAAGGAGCGCAGCCCATCGCTAGCAATGGATCAAAGCTGGTCAGAGAATGACTTTCACGAGATGAGAGAAGAAGGCTTCAGTCCATCAAACTTTTCAGAGCTAAAGGAGGAATTACGTACCCAATGCAAAGAAACTAAAAATCTTGAAAAAAGAGTGGAAGAATTGACAGCTAGACTAATTAATGCAGAGAAGGTCATAAACGAAATGACACAGATGAAAACCATGACACGAGAAATACGTGACAAATGCACAAGCTTCAGCAACCGACTCGATCAACTGGAAGAAAGAGTATCAGCAATGGAGGATCAAATGAATGAAATGAAGCGAGAAGAGAAACCAAAAGAAAAAAGAAGAAAAAGAAATGAACAAAGCCTGCAAGAAGTATGGGATTATGTAAAAAGACCAAATCTATTTCTGATTGGGGTGCCTGAAAGAGAGGGAGAAAATGGAACCAAGTTGGAAAACACTCTTCAGGATATCATCCAGGAGAACTTCCCCAACCTAGTAGGGCAGGCCAACATTCAAATTCAGGAAATACAGAGAACGCCACAAAGATACTCCTCGAGAAGAGCAACTCCAAGACACATAATTGCCAGATTCACCAAAGTTGAAATGAAGGAAAAAATCTTAAGGGCAGCCAGAGAGAAAGGTCAGGTTACCCACAAAGGGAAGCCCATCAGACTAACAGCAGATCTCTCAGCAGAAACTCTACAAGCCAGAAGAGAGTGGGGGCCAATATTCAACATTCTTAAAGAAAAGAATTTTCAACCCAGAATTTCATATCCAGCCAAACTAAGTTTCATAAGTGAAGGAGAAATAAAATCCTTTACAGATAAGCAAATGCTGAGAGATTTTGTCACCACCAGGCCTGCCTTACAAGAGACCCTGAAGGAAGCACTAAACATGGAAAGGAACAACTGGTACCAGCTTTTGCAAAAAATGCCAAAGTGTAAAGATCATCGAGGCTAGGAAGAAACTGCATCAACTAATGAGCAAAATAACCAGTTAATATCATAATGGCAGGATCAAGTTCATACATCACAGTATTAACCTTAAATGTAAATGGACTAAATGCTCCAATTAAAAGACACAGACTGGCAAACTGGATAAAGAGTCAAGACCCATCAATCTGCTGTCTTCAGGAGACCCATCTCACATGCAGAGACATACATAGGCTCAAAATAAAGGGATGGAGGAAGATCTACCAAGCAAATGGAGAACAAAAAGAAGCAGGGGTTGCAATCCTAGTCTCTGATAAAACAGACTTTAAACCATCAAAGATCAAAAGAGACAAAGAAGGCCATTACATAATGGTAAAGGGATCAATTCAACAGGAAGAGCTAACTATCCTAAATATATATGCACCCAATACAGGAGCACCCAGATTCATAAAGCAAGTCCTTAGAGACTTACAAAGAGACTTAGACTCCCATACAATAATAATGAGAGACTTCAACACTCCACTGTCAACATTAGATCAACGAGACAGAAAGTTAACAAGGATATCCAGGAATTGAACTCATCTCTGCACCAAGCGGACCTAATAGACATCTATAGAACTCTCCACCCCAAATCAACAGAATATACATTCTTCTCAGCACCACATCGCACTTATTCCAAAATTGACCACATAATTGGAAGTAAAGCACTCCTCAGCAAATGTAAAAGAACAGAAATTATAACAAACCGTCTCTCAGACCACAGTGCAATCAAACTAGAACTCAGGACTAAGAAACTCAATCAAAACCGCTCAACTACATGGAAACTGAACAACTTGCTCCTGAACGACTACTGGGTACATAAAGAAATGAAGGCAGAAATAAAGATGTTCTTTGAAACCAATGAGAACAAAGATACAACATACCAGAATCTCTGGGACACATTTAAAGCAGTGTGTAGAGGGAAATTTATAGCACTAAATGCCCACAAGAGAAAGCAGGAAAGATCTAAAATTGACACTCTAACATCACAATTAAAAGAACTAGAGTGGCAAGAGCAAACACATTCTAAAGCTAGCAGAAGGCAAGAAATAACTAAGATCAGAGCAGAACTGAAGGAGATAGAGACACAAAAAACCCTCCAAAAAAACAGTGAATCCAGGAGTTGGTTTTTTGAAAAGATCGACAAAATTGACAGACCGCTAGCAAGACTAATAAAGAAGAAAAGAGAGAGGAATCAAATAGACGCAATAAAAAATGATAAAGGGGATATCACCACCGACCCCACAGAAATACAAACTACCATCAGAGAATACTATGAACACCTCTATGCAAATCAACTAGAAAATCTAGAAGAAATGGATAATTTCCTGGACACTTACACTATTCCAAGACTAAACCAGGAAGAAGTTGAATCCCTGAATAGACCAATAGCAGGCTCTGAAATTGGGCAATAATTAATAGCCTACCAACCAAAAAAAGTCCAGGACCAGATGGATTCACAGCTTAATTCTACCAGAGGTACAACGAGGAGCTGGTACCATTCCTTCTGAAACTATTCCAATCAATAGAAAAAGAGGGAATCCTCCCTAACTCATTTTATGAGGCCAACACCATCCTGATACCAAAGCCTGGCAGAGACACAACAAAAAAAGAGAATTTTAGACCAATCTCCCTGATGAACATCGATGCAAAAATCCACAATAAAATACTGGCAAACCGGATTCAGCAGCACATCAAAAAGCTTATCCACCATGATCAAGTGGGCTTCATCCCTGGGATGCAAGGCTGGTTCAACATTCGCAAATCAATAAATGCAATCCAGCATATAAACAGAACCAAAGACAAGAACCACATGATTATCTCAATAGATGCAGAAAAGGCTTTTGACAAAATTCAACAGCCCTTCATGCAAAAAACACTCAATAAATTGGGTATTGATGGAACGTACCTCAAAATAATAAGAGCTATTTATGACAAACCCACTGCTAATATCATACTGAATGGTCAAAAACTGGAAAAATTCCCTTTGAAAACTGGCACAAGACAGGGATCCCCTCTCTCACCACTCCTATTCAACACAGTGTTGGAAGTTCTGGCTAGGGCAATCAGGCAAGAGAAAGAAATAAAAGGTATTCAGTTAGGAAAAGAAGAAGTCAAATTGTCCCTGTTTGCAGATGACATGATTGTATATTTAGAAAACCCCATTGTCTCAGCCCACAATCTCCTTAAGCTGATAAGAAACTTCAGCAAAGTCTCAGGGTACAAAATTAATGTGCAAAAATCACAAGCATTTTTATACACCAGTAACAGACAGAGAGCCAAATCAGGAATGAACTTCCATTCACAATTGCTTCAAAGAGAATCAAATACCTAGGAATCCAACTTACAAGGGATGTAAAGGACCTCTTCAAGGAGAACTACAAACCACTGCTCAGTGAAATAAAAGAGGACACAAACAAATAGAAGAACATACCATGCTCGTCGATAGGAAGAATCAATATCGTGAAAATGGCCATACTGCCCAAGGTTATTTATAGATTCAATGCCATCCCCATCAAGCTACCAATGACTTTCTTCACAGAATTGAAAAAAACTGCTTTAAAGTTCATGTGGAACCAAAAAAGACCCCACATTGCCAAGACAATCCTAAGTCAAAAGGACAAAGCCGGAGGCGTCACGCTACCTGACTTCAAATTATACTACAAGGCTATGGTAACCAAAACAGCATGGTACTGGTACCAAAACAGAGATATAGACCAATGGAACAGAACAGAGTCCTCAGAAATAATACCACACATCTACAGCCATCTGATCTTTGACAAACCTGAGAAAAACAAGAAATGGGGAAAGGATTCTTTATTTAATAAATGGTGCTGGGAAAATTGGCTAGCCATAAGTAGAAAGCTGAAACTGGATCCTTTCCTTACTCCTTATACAAAGATTAATTCAAGATGGATTAGAGACTTAAATGTTAGACCTAATACCATAAAAACCCTAGAAGAAAACCTAGGTAGTACCATTCAGGACATAGGCACGGGCAAGGACTTCATGTCTAAAACACCAAAAGCAACGGCAGCAAAAGCCAAAATTGACAAATGGGATCTAATTAAACTAAAGAGCTTCTGCACAGCAAAAGAAACTACCATCAGAGTGAACAGGCAGCCTACAGAATGGGAGAAAATTTTTGCAATCTACTCATATGACAAAGGGCTAATATCCAGAATCTACAAAGAACTCAAGCAAATATACAAGAAAAAAACAAACAACCCCATCAAAAAGTGGGGAAAGGATATGAACAGACATTTCTCAAAAGAAGACATTCATACAGCCAACAGACACATGAAAAAATGCTCATCATCACTCGCCATCAGAGAAATGCAAATCAAAACCACAATGAGATACCATCTCACACCAGTTAGAATGGCAATCATTAAAAAATCAGGAAACAACAGGTGTTGGAGAGGATGTGGAGAAATAGGAACACTTTTACACTGTTGGTGGGATTGTAAACTAGTTCAACCATTATGGAAAACAGTATGGCAATTCTTCAAGGATCTAGAACTAGAAGTACCATATGACCCAGCCATCCCACTACTGGGTATATACCCAAAGGATTATAAATCATGCTGCTATAAAGACACATGCACACGTATGTTTATTGCGGCACTATTCACAATAGCAAAGACTTGGAATCAACCCAAATGTCCATCAGTGACAGACTGGATTCAGAAAATGTGGCACATATACACCATGGAATACTATGCAGCCATAAAAAAGGATGAGTTTGCGTCCTTTGTAGGGACATGGATGCAGCTGGAAACCATCATTCTTAGCAAACTATCACAAGAAGAGAAAACCAAACACCGCCTGTTCTCACTCATAGGTGGGAACTGAACAATGAGTTCACTTGGACTCGGGAAGGGGAACATCACACACTGGGGCCTATCATGGGGAGGAGGAAGGGGGGAGGGATTGCATTGTGAGTTATACATGATAAAAATGATGAATTGATGAGTGCTGACGAGTTGATGGGTGCAGCACACCAACATGGCACAAGTATACATATGTAACAAACCTGTACATTATGCACATGTACCCTAGAACTTAAAGTATAATAAATAAATAAATAAATAAATAAATAAATGAAAATAAATAAATACATAAAATTAAAAAATTTTAAAAAAGACTGAAAAAAATTATTAAAATACTTTCAAACAAATATGTAAAACATCAGAATAATTGGAGGCAATATTATAGAATGGAATGAATTTGACATGGAAGTTGTTAAATATGAATGAATTTCTTTTTAATTTTGTTACTGATTAGCCAGAATAATTGTTTCACAGAAGCCTTTGGGCTGTAATTTATTTATCTGTAAAAATGAGAGTTTTGAATAAAGTTAAATTATATTATCTCTAAAGAAAAAAAAAAAAAGAAATAGAACAAGACAAAGACACCCGTTCGCACCACTCCTATTCAACATAGTACGGGAAGTCCTAGCCCGAGCAATCAGGCAATGGAAAAAATAAAAGGCATTCAAATAGGAAGAGAGGAAGCCAGACTTTCTCTCTTTGCTGATTATATGATTCTATACAGAAAACCCTAAAGACTCAACCAAACAGCTCTTACATTTCATTAATGACTTCAGTAAAGTGTCAGAATACATAACTACAAAACATTGCTGAAAGAAATCATAGATGAAACAAACAAATGGAAAAACATTTTATGCTCAAGGATTGGAAGAATCAATAACATTATAATGTCCATACTGCCCAAAGCAATCTATAGATTCAATGCTATTCCTATTCCTATCAAACTACCAATGTCATATTTCACAGGTAGAAAAAACAACTCTAAAATTCATATGGAACTAAAAAAGAGCCTGATTAGCCAAAGCAATCCTAAGCAAAAAGAACAAAGTTGAAGGCATTACATTACCCAACTTTAAATTATACTATTAGGCTATAGCAACCAAAACAGCATGGTACTGGTACCAAAACAGCATGGTACTGGTACAAAAACAGACATGTAGACCAATGGAAAAGAATAGAGAACCCAGAAATAAAGCTGCACACCTACAGCCATCTGGTCTTCAACAAATTCAAGAAAAATAAGCAATGAAGAAAGGATTCCTTATTCAATAAATGATGCTGGATAGCTGGCTGGCTATATGCAGAAAATGAAACTAGACTTCTACTTTTCACCATATACAAAAATTACCTCAAGATGGATTAAAGATTTAAGTGTGAGACCTCAACCTCTGAGAATCTGATATGGTTTGGCTGTATCTATACTCATATCTCATCTTGAATTGCAGTTTCCACATGTTGTGGGAGGGACCAGATGGAGATAATTGAATCATGGGGGCAGTTTCCCCCATGCAGTTCTCGTGATAGTGAATGAGTTCTTGCAAGATGATGGTTTAATAAGGGGCTTTTCCCCTTTTGCTCTGCACTTCTCCTTGCTGCAGCTGCCATGTAAAGAAGGACATGTTTGCTTCCCCTTCTGCCACAATTGTAAGTTTCCTAAGGCCTCCCCAGACCTGAGGAACTATGAGTCAATTAAACTTCTTCCCTTACTAAATTATCCAGTCTCTCATGTCCTTATAGCAGTGTGAGAACGGACTAATACAGAATCCTAGAAGAAAACCTAGGAAACACCATTCTGAATATCAGTTTTGGGAAAGAATTTATGTCTAAGTTCTCAAAAGCAATTATAACAAAAACAAGAATTTGCAAGTGAGACCTAATTAAACTAAAGAGTTTCTGCACAACAAAAGAGACTATCAACAGAGTAAACAAAAACCTACAGTATGGGAGAAAATATTCACAAGCTATACATCCAATAAAGATCTAATACTCAGAATCTATGAGAAACTTAATTCAACAAGCATAAAACAAACAACCTCATTGAAAAGTGGGCAAAAGACATGAACAGAGACTTCTCAAAAGAAAACATATAAATTACCAATAAACATATGAAAAAATGCTCAACATCACTAATCATCAAAGAAATGCAAATTAAAACCACAATGAGATACCACCTAATACCAGTCAGAATGACTATTATTAAAAATTATATAAACAAACAAACAAAAAACAATGTATGCTACATAAAAATGAAAACTTACACACTGGGAATGTAAATTTGTTCAGCCACTGTGGAAAACAGTTTGGAAATTTATCTGCAAACTTGAAATAGAAATGATAATTTAATCCAGCAATCCTATTACTGGGTGTATATTTAAAGGAAAACATATCATTATACTGAAAAGACACATGCACATCTATATTCATCACAGTACTATCCACAATAGCAAAGACATGGAATCAACCTATATGCCCATCAATGGTAGACTGAATAAAGAAAATGTGGTACATATACACCATGAAATTCTATGTAGCCATAAAAAAGAATGTTCTTTGCAGCCACATGGATGCAGCTGGAGGCCATTATTCCAAGCAAATTAATGCAGGAACAGAAAAGCAAATATTACAGGTTCTTACTTGTAAGTTGGAGCTAACCACTGGGTAATCACAGACATAGCGATGGCAACAATAGAAACTGGGGACTACTAGAGTGTGGAGGGAGGGAGATAAGGACTGAGAAACTATTGGGTGCTATGCTCACTATGTTGGAAACCAACCCTACCCCAAACCTTAGCATCATGCAATGTACGCATGTAACAAACCTGCATATCTACCTCCTGAATCTAAAATAAAAGTTGAAATTATTTTTAAAACTTTCAACGTGATTTTTTACATCTTAACTAGCCTATTTTAATGTTCATGTGGGAGGAAATATGCAGAAAGTAACTGACCAAGGCAGCCTTAATATTCCCGTCAGCTTGACTAAAGTTTAGACAGATATTTTTCTGACTATAGGTCTCTGATCTTCCCATTCTTAGAGCATTTACTTTTAAAAACACAACAGCATTCTTACTCTACACTTCTGAGATATAAATCTACCAGCTTCTTGCCAGTTTCACAGCCCAGGAATGCCTTTCTTAAGAACCTGGGAGCCATACTTTTGAAATGTAATTATCAAGAAAGATAGGGCCCCTATTTTCTAGCTCTGTCAGAGGGTGGGAGCCTAACTTTGATAAGCAACAATTAGCAAACAGAGATGGCCTACTCACGTTGACCATTCTTCCCGTAATGCCCTTCAGTACTTTTTCACAGGCTCATCCTAGGGCTTAAAATCTCTCCTTGTTTTGTGTCCGAGGAGTTAAATTCACTCTTTATCCCCATTGTGATTGGCTTGACCCTATTGCAATACCCTTGAATAAAGCCTTCGTTGTCTGTTTCACTCATTTGATCCAAATTTTCTTTGATAAAACCAAGACACTTTTGAAAAAGAAGAAAAGGGTGTAAGAAGAGGAATGCATATATATTGGGTACCAAGTATCAGAAATTTACAATAATTAAAAACCCAGGTATTGGTGCCCAATGAGATAATTTAACCCTTTTCTCATTTGCCCTGAGAATACTTTCCAGTAGTGCTTGAGGCTGCAGCATTTATCCCAAGATAAACTTTGCCATGAAATATCTGGCTTTTATGATTATTTTTGCATCACTCTAGTATATCAACTTTGGAAACAAAAGGCATCATTCTATTTATGGCATACTGTTTTTAGTAGTCGTATTTCCATTTACAAAATATAGTAATTCTTGATCACTGAAAATGTCAAACCCTAGAAAACAGCATTCCTATGCGTAATGTTAACATTGTTCTCGAACAGTTGTTGGCCAAAGATTCATTTGATGAATCTGATTTTTCTGAAATACACAATTCTGATGATTCAGATGATTCTGATATTAGGTCTGTTTAAAAATAACTCCAAGAACAGGTTTAAAAAATTTTTTTTTTTGTATTTTATTTTCACGTTGAAAATCAGATTTGCTTCAGGCTCAAAGAGTGTGTTTATGTAAAATTAAATGAGTGCTGGTATTGAACTGTACTTTCTTTTTTCTGAACAGGAAAAGGGTTAATATATCAGAAGAGTCAAAAACATACCCACGTATGTGTGTAAATTTAGTATGTTATACATACAAAATTTTAAATCAGTAAAATAAAATATGAACTATACTATAAAGATGTTAGGACAATGGAATCCTCACATGGAGAAAATAAAGTTTGATCCCAGCCTCATGCCGTACACAAAAATAAATTCTGGTTGGATTAAAACTCTTAATTAGAAATTGAAAAGTTAAAGCCAAGGGGCTAACTATAGCTGAGAATTTATGTGTTTGTTTTAGTTTTAGTCTTACAGCATCATAGTGTTAAAAAAATACTTTGAACTTGATTACACTTTGAGTATCTGCCCTGCTACACTAACCCTAACTCGTATTGTCTTGCATCCTGCCTGTTTCTAGGTAGTCAATCATACCTGCAATTTTGTACCTACGATTAAAAAATGGAGTAAATAATTATAAAATATTCAAGGAACATATTTTTAAAAACCATTTTTATAATGGGTAAAATCATAGAAGTCAGTCTGGAAGGATATTCAGCAAAGTGTTAACCGTTTTCTCTGGACAGAAAGGAAGTAAGATTAAGTTCAAAAGATGTTGAAGAAAAACTTAAACATTTGATCTAATACACTGAAGGGTTGTTTAAATGTTTCATCACAAGCACATACTCAGGTATTTCTCATGAAAGTTTCATCATAATAAAGTAAATAAAATTGGAACAATATTACCCATCTCTTAGAATTGTATTAAAGATTAAAGCAGATGGCCTAGTGCAGTCTCTGACACATAATAAATACTTGATAAAGTACAGTCATTCTATTAATATTAGAATCATTTTGATAATTTTCTCTATTTTTGTTATCATAAGGAATGCATGCATTTTACATATTTATCTCTAATAAGAAATCATCACATTTGTACCTTGGGATACAGAAAATTAAAAAAAAGAAATCATCACAAATTACATATAAGCATTTAATTCAAAGAATTGTAATGTGATCATGATAAACCTAGGATATCTAAGGAAAACATACAATTAAAAATATTGCCCTGCATGTGTGGTCCCCCACTCTCTGATATGAACCAGGATCCTCATGCCTCTTTAAAAGGCTTAGTGCATGGTTATCAAAATGTATGACAGTCAATAGTTCACACTTAAGAGATAAAAACAATAAAAAGCTCTCTGGTAGCAAAAGATGCTTGCTCATGGCAGAATAATTTACTAATGTGGACTTGCAATTGCTGGTTATAAAAGAAGAACTTGAAACAGAAAAAGAGGTCAGATATGATCCTGGTATCTCAAAGCAATGCTACCTTTTACTCAAAATGGAAATCATTGTATCCTCTAATCCCAACCTAGTCTTTTCTCCACAAAAGGGCATCACTACAAATCTGAATGCTCAGAAATTAATAAACTCAGCTAATTCCACTATTTTTTTAAAGGCAGTACAAAGAAAGAACAAGACATGATACCTGCCCAAGGAGAGCTTATAATCTAGTGGAAATATAGAAATAAATCCATAAGACAAGTTAAAGTCTGAATCCTGATGTCTTGAATGACAGCCATAGAAATTCAAAGACTATCTATCAGTATGGGATGGAAGAATCAGAGAGAGTTTTATATTTAAAATGTGATGATGATGATGATGATGATGATGATAAAAACAGCAACAAAAATACCACTAATAACCTAGCTTATGTAGTGTTGCCTGCATGCCAGGTGTGGTTCTGTTTCACATATATTAGTCATTTAATCCTCCCACTAACCCTATGAGGTGAACGTCTTATTCTCCCAATTCTTTAGAAGAGTCACCTGAAGCATAAGGAGGTTAAGCAACTTCCCAGAGTCAAACATTTAGTGTGTCATACTGTTAGAATTTGAACCCAGGCAAAAAGCTTTAGACCTAATGCTACTGGCCAAATATTAGGAAAGCTTGCACCTTAAAAGATAGATGTTCAGTAATAGCAGCAAACATGACATGATTCACCCACACTCCTTCATACAGTTCCCACTGGGTCTAATATTCCACTACAGTGTAACAATTTTCCAGGACTGGGGAAAGAGATGAAAGGAATATGATAGGGAATCTTCAGGCTGTACCTGGTCCATACGAGAATTAAAATTAATAGACAGCCCTCTTCTGATCAAGTTGAAGCACTCAAGCATCTTTGTATGTTCAGGTCCTTAGAAAAGACAGAGAGGGAAAGATAAAACTCAGCTGCGTTTTCTAGGTTTCAATGGGACAAGAGGAAAAATCATTATGGCAGCTAAAAGGAAAACAACATCAACAACAACAAAAAAATCAGTCACGAGCTGCCTGTTACCATGGAGAAAGATACGCCACTTTCTAAGGGGGTGGTTCTCAAATTTTAGTGTGCATCAGAATCCCCTAGAGGGCTTTTTAAACCATGGACTGCTGGGTGCTACCTTTAATTTCTGATTCAGTAGGCTAAGGAGGGGCCAAGAATTTGTCTATTTAATGGCCTTCCCGATGCCACTGATGCTGCTAAGGACCACACTGAGAAATAACGATCTAAATATTTTTACATAACTGGGCTTATAGAGTGAATCCTGTTGTGTGCCTGATGAAATGTATTTTATAAATTGTGGTAATTAGAGGGAGCAATGGGCTCTTCTCTGTTATTGATGCATGGCCAAGCAGATATTGGCAAACTTGAGCTTGCATTTCAAAAAACATCCACAATCTTGGATTATTTTGCCTTATAATATATATTGGTTTCCTAAGGTTGCCATAACAAATTATTCAAGTTGTCTGGTTTAAAACACAGAAATTTATTCTCTCACAGTCTAGAGGCCAGAAGTCTGAAATCGAGGTGTCAGCAGGTTTAGTTCCTTCTGGAGACTCTGAAAGGGAATCTGTTCCAAGTCCTTCTCCTAGCTTCTGGTGGTGTGCTGGAAATTCTTGGTGTTCTGTGGCTTACAGATGCATCACTTCAATCTCTGCCTCCAGCAGCACATAGCATTCTTCCTGTGTGCCTCTCTGTTTCTCTTCTTTCTATAAGTGATTAGATTTAAGGCACACCCTAATCTATTAAGAATTCATCTGAACTAATTAAGACCTTGTTTCTAAATAAAGACACATTCTGAGATTTCAGATGGACAGGAATTTGAGAAGGATTCAACCCAGTACATTCTCTATCCCTGTTTCTTAACTGCGTTGTCATATATAGTTAAAAATGACAAAATATGGTTCTTCTTTAGTCCTCAGGATGCTGGAAGGAGCACAGAGTATGCAGTCCACAGCCCTTGGCACTGTGAAAAGTTTCATCCATCCATATATCCTCCTATATCCTTGTGCATTGTACAAGCATTGTCATTTTCTATGCATGCCATCATGTGAAAATGACTGGAAGGCACTACAACCAGCTGAACTAAATAGATACAAATAGACTAAGATAATAATTTCATATTCCTCTTCTACTACATTCAAGTCTTATTATGCCAAGTTCTCCTAGGAAGTAACAAATCCTATAAAAAAGGAAATTAGTACCTTTTTAGTCCCTTTGTGAAAAAAATTAAATTCTGTTGACACCAAAATTGTTGCACTGGAGTTTTATACTTCTCAACAAATGTGAATATTTATGAGTTAGTCATATTTCAATATTTGACAATCTTTTGAGAAATATACAATAGCTACTATGTGTCAGGCTAAAGATGCAAAGATACTAAATAAGACACAGTCTCTTCCTTTAAAGACTTTAAGAGTCAGTGAAGGAAATGGCTCAAAAGGCAAAATTTTAAAACAATCTGTTAATACAGACATAGAGATATACAAAGAGAGTTTAGATCTATTTGGGAAAAGTGACCAAGTAAGGCTTCTTAATGACATCCTTGTTAAAAAATCCAGTGGTCCATTTTAAATCCTCATCTTGACTTGGAAGCATCATTTTAAATAGATTTTGCCTCCGCAATTTAGAATCCCAGGACTCTGCTCCTTTGTGGTGCTCCTGCTTCTTCATTGCCTCGCCTTTAATTTTCTTTTCCTTAATCTACTTTATCTCACCAGTCTCTAAAGTGTGTTGGCTCTAGAGCTCAGTCTTCAAGCCTCTTTTCTATTTGTACTTTTTTTTTCTTTTCTTTATGTCTTTCTTTTTTTTTTTTTTATTCTGTGATTTCCTCCAGCCTTGTGGCTTTAAACACCAACTGTTTACATCTGATTCTCACAGCTATTTATTTGCTCTGGACTTTTCCCCTGAATTCTAGATTCATATATCTAATGACATTTTCAACTCCACTTAGTTGTTTAATAATAGTCATCTCAAACTTCATCTATTCATCAACAAATTTCTGGTTTTTCCCATAAAATCTTACCTCTTCCCTTGTTCTCTCCCTCTAAGGAAATGGGAACTCTATTGTTATAGTTTATCGGACCAAAAATCTTGGTGTCATCTTTGATTATTCTCTTTATATCACTATGTACATCCAATTTATTATTAAATGCTGCTGATAATTACCCTTAAAACGTATTCACAATCCAACTAATTTTTGCCACCTTCACACAAACAAAACCTAGGCTCGTCAACTCTCAGATGGTGGCAACAACTTCCTAGCTGGTGCCTTGCCTTTGCCATTCTTCTCAGTCAGTCTGTTCTCAGTGTTTCATTCAGAATGATGTTTTTAAAATTTAATTCGGATCATAGGACTTCGGGGGGCAAAACCCTCTGAGATGGGTAATATTGAGTGTCAACTTGATTGCATTGAAAAATGCAAAGTACTGATTCTGAGCCTGTCTGTGAGGGTGTCGCCAGAGATTAACATTTGAGTCAGTGGGCTGGGAAAGGCAGACACACCCTAAATCTGAGTGAGCACCGTCTAATCAGCTGCCAGTGCAGCCAGAATATAAAAGCAGGAAGAAAAATGCGAAAAGGACAGACTGGCTTAGCCTCTCAGCTTACATCTTTCTCTCGTACTGGATGCTTCCTGCGCTCGAACATGAGACTCGAGCATTATATATATATATAAACATATATATATATATATATGTTTGTGAATACACACACACACACACACACACACACAAATCTCCTGTTAGTTCTGTCCCTCCAGAGAACCCTAATACAGATTTTGGTACCAGGAGTGGTTCTAGAAGAATAGAACAGAATATTAAAGATGGAGTTCTTTCCTTGATTTTGAAGTTTCTGGAGTTGGCTACTTAATATTAGACACAAAAACTGTAAGGACTCTACTTCTAATAGTATGAAAATCACTGATAGTCCTTGGCGTGAACTGTTTAGTTATGCAGAAAAAAATGCGTTTGACACACCTGATTCACTGCTCTTGAGAAGCAAGGAATTTAGTGACTCTATACATAATAACTTTGACCATATATGGAGAACCAAGGAACATAATGAAGCTAGTTGGTTGCTCCTAAGTTCACTGAATAAAGTGATGAAAGAAAATTATGAACTCAGGGATTCTAACTCCCAGCTTCAGAAGCAGATACTGAGCCTCAGATCTGATTGCCCTGAGTCAGTCTTATCTCCTGTAGAAAAAGAGCTGAAATTGTGGAAAATCAGACACAAGCTCTTATGTGAAATGGCTGACCTGCAAGGAAAGGTGCGTGCACAGCCTTGCCAGGTGTCTACTGTTAAAGTGAAGGCATTGATTGGAAAAGAATGAGACACTGCAACCTGGAATGGGGATGTGTGGGAGGCCCCTGATGAAGCTGGGGACACTGAGCTTCTGATGAAACTTTTTTGCCAGAAGAAACAGCTTCCCCATCTCCAGTAGTGGCAAAATCCCCTCTCCAATGCACGCTGCCATAAGCCTTTCCACCTCTGTCCAATAATGTGTTGCCTGAGGCAACAGTGATGGCTTCCCCTAAGGCAGTTGCCAGCCAAGATAATGTTGATTTTCCTCAGGAGCCACTCTCAACACCCTAGTTTGCTTCTAGACCTATAACTAGACTAAAGTCCCGGTGGGCCCCTACGGGTGAGGTTTACAATGTGACCCATGAGGAGGTGTGCTACACTCAAAAAGAACTGCCTGATTTCTAATTTATATGAGCAGAAATCTGGAGAACAGGCATGGGAATGGATATTAAGGGTGTGGGATAATGGTGGAAGGAACATAGAGTTGGATCAGGCTGCATTTATTCATTTGGGCCAACTAAGTAGGGACTCTGCATTTAATGTTGCAACTCAGGGAGTTTAAAAAGGTTCTAATAGTTTATTTGCTTGGTTAGCTGAAATATGAATTAAAAGATGACCCACTATGAGCGAGCTGGAAATGCTTGATCTCCCTTGGTTTAATGTAGAGGAAGGGAGCCGAAGGCTTAGGGAGGTTGGGATCATGGAGTGGATTACTTTCGTTAGACCTACTCATCCCAGCTGGGAGGGTTCAGAAAATATACCCTTGACCAATGCTTTGCAAAATGGATTTGTGAGAGCAGCACCTGGATCTTGAAGAGTCCTGTAATTGCTCTTCTCTCTTTGTCAGATCTAACAGTGGGAACTGCAGTCACTTGACTACAAAATTTAAGTACAATGGGAATAACTGGATCCCAACGTGGTAGGGGCCAAGTGGCAGCACTCACTCGAACATCAAAGGCAAGGTGGGTGTAGCTAGCATAATGGATAGCAGAGGCAAAGCAGCAATCAGAATAGTCTGATTCATGCAAAGCTTTGGCACTGGCAAATTAATCACGGTGTTCCTAGAAGTGAAATTGATAGGAAGCCTACTACATTCCTACTTAATTTATATAAGCAAAAAAATTCCAGGTCAAGTGAAAAAAAGACAAATTTGAATTATAAAAACAGAGAATTACTGTCCTCAATCAATTTCCAGACTTGAGCCAGTTTACAGACCCAGAACCTCTTGTGAAGGGGAGGCTGGGTTCTGTTGAGGAAAGACCCCAACACACTACCGAAAATTTATGCTGTTAATCTTCCTTCCATCCTTCACCAAGGAGACCTCCGGTCTTTTACCAGGGTAACTGTGCACTGGGGAGAGGGAAATTATTAGACATTTTGGGGACTACTGGACACTGGCTCTGAGCTGACATTGATTCCAAGGGACCCAAAACGTCACTGTTGTCCTCCAGTTAAAGTAGGGGCTTATGAAGGTCAGGTAATTAATGGGCTTTTATCTCAGGTCTGACTTACAGTGGGTCCCCAGACTTATCCTGTCATCATTTCCCAAGTGCCAGAATGCATAATTGGCATAGACATACTTAACAACTGGGAGAACCCCCACTTTGGCTCCCTGACTGGTAGGGTGAGGGTTATTATGGTGGGAAAGGCCAAATGGAAGCCATTAGAGCTGCCCATACCTAGAAAAATAGTAAATCAAAAACAATATCACATCCCTGGATGGATCGCAGAGATTAGTGCCACCATCAAGGTCTTGAAAGGTACAGGGTGGTGATTTTCATCACATCCCCATTCAACTCTCCCATTTGGCCTGTGCAGAAGACAGATGGATCTTGGAGAATGACAGTGGATTGTCATAAGCTTAACCAAGTGGTGACTCCAATTGCAGCTGCTGTACCAGATGTGGTTTCATTGCTTGAGCAAATTAACACGTCTCCTGGTACCTGGCATGCAACCATTGACTTGGCAAATGCCTTTTTCTCCATTTCTGTCCATAAGGTCCACCAGAAGCGATTTGCCTTCAGCTGCCAAGGCCAGCTGCATACCTTTACTGTCCTGCCTCAGGGGTATATCAACTCTCTGGCTTTGTGTCATAGTCTCATTTGGAGAGAGCTTCATTGGTTTTCACTTCCACAAGATATCACGCAGGTCCATTATATCGATGCATTATGCTGATCAGATCCAGTGAGCAAGAATTGGATCCAGTGAGCAAACACACTGGACTTCTTGGTGAGACATTTGCATGCCGGAGAATGGGAAATAAATTTGACTAAAATTCAGGAAACTTCTACCTCAGTAAAATTTCTGGGGGTCCAGTGGTGTGGGGCCTCTTGAGATATTCCTTCTAAGGTGAAGAATAGATTGCTGCATTTGTCCTCTCCTACAACCAAGAAGGAGGCACAATGCCTAGTGGGCCTATTTGAATTTTGGAGGCAACACGTTCCTCATTTGGATGTGTTATTCTGGCCCATTTATTGAGTGATCTGAAAGGCTGCTAGTTTTGAGTGGGGTCCAGAACAGGAGAAGGCTCTGCAACAGGTCCAGGCTGCTGGGCAAGCTGCTCTGCCACTTGGGCCATATGACCCAGCAGATCCAATGATGCTTGAGGTATCCGTGGCAGATAGGGATGCTGTTTGGAGCCTTTGGCAGGCCCCCATAGATGAATCACAGTGGAGGCCTATAGGATTTTGGAGCAAGGCCCTGACATCTTTTGCAGATAACTACTCTCCTTTTGAGAGACAGCTCTTGGCCCATTACTGGGGTTTGGTGGAAACTGAACATTTGACTATGGGTCAAGTCACCATGCGACCTGAACTGCCTATCATAAACTGAGTGCTTTCTGATCCATCTAGCCATAAAGTGGGTCATGCAGAGCAACATTCCATCATCAAATAGGAGTGGGATGTATGTGATCGGGCTTCAGTATGTCCTGAAGGCACAAGTAAGTTACCTGAGGAAGTGGTTCAAATGCCCATGGTCTCCACTTCTGCCACCCTGCCTTCTCTCCCCCAGCCTGAACTGATGGCTCCATGAGGAGCTCCCTATGATCAGTTGACAGAGGAAGAGAAGACTAGGGCCTCATTCACAGATGGTTCTACATGATATGAAGGCACCATCCGAAAGTGGACAGCTGCAGCACTACCGCCCCTTTCTAGGATGTCCCTGAAGAACAGTGATGAAGGGAAGTCTTCCCAGGGGGCAGAACATTGATCAGTGCACCTGGTTGTGCACTTTGCATGGAAGGAGAAATGACCAGATGTGTGATTATATACTGATTCGTGGGCTGTAGCCAATGGTTTGACTGGATGGTCAGGGACTTCAAAGAAGCATGATTAGAAAACTGGTGACAAAAGAAATTTGAAGAAGAGGTATGTGGATGGACCTCTCTGAGTGGTCAAAAACTGTGAAGATATTTGCATCCTATGTGAGTGCTCACCACCAGGTGACCTCAGCAGAGGAGAATTTTAATAATCAAGTGGATAGGATGACCCATTCTGTGGACACCACTCAGCCTCTTTCCCCAGCCACCCCTGTCATCACCCAATGCTCCCATGAACAAAATGGCCAGTGGCAGGGATGGAGGTTATGCATGGGCCCAGCAACATGGACTTCCACTTACCAAGGCTGACCTGGCTAAGGCCACTGCTGAGTGTTCAATTTGCCAGCACCAGAGACCAACACTGAGCCCTGGATATGGCACCATTACTCAGGGTGATCAGCCAGCTACCTGGTGGCAGGTTGATTATATTGGACCTCTTCCATGATCATGGAAAGGGAAGAGGTTTGTCCTTCCTGGAATACATACTTACTCAGGATATGGGTTTGTCTATCCTGCATGCAATGTTTCTGCCAAGACTACCATCCATGGACTCACAGAATGCCATCATGGTATTCCACACAGCATTGCCTCTGACCAAGGCACTCACTCACTTTACAGCTAAAGTGTGGCAGTGGGCTCATGCTCATGGAATTCACTGATCTCACCATGGTCCCTATCATCTTGAAGCAGCTGGATTAATAGAATGACGGAATGGCCTTTTGAAGCCACAATTACAACACCAACTAGGTGACAACATGTTGCAGGGCTGGGGCAAAGTTCTCCAGAAGGCAGTGCATGCTCTGAATCAGCGTCCAATAAATAGTACTGTTTCTCCAATAGCCAGAATTCACGGGTCCTGGAATCAAGGGGTGGAAGTCAAAATGGCACCTCTCACCATCACCCCTAGAAAGAAAATTTTTTCTTCCTGTTCCCAGGACTTTACATTCTGCTGGCCTAGAGGTCTTAGTTCCAGAGGAAGAAATGCTGCCACGAGGAAACAAAACAACAATTTCATTAAACTGGAAGTTAAGATTGCCACCTGGACACTTTGAGCCCCTCCTACATTTAAGTCAACAGGTTAAGAAGGGAGTTACAGTGTTGGCTGGTGTAATTGACCCAGGCTATCAAGATGAAATCAGTCTACTACTCCATAAGGGAGGTAAGGAAGAGTATGCATAGAATGTAGGAGATCCATTAGGACATCACTTAGTATTACCATGCCCTGTGATTAAGGTCAATGGGAAACTACAACAGCCCAATCCAGGCAGGACTACTAATGGTCCAGACCCTTTAGGAATGAAGGCTTGGATCACTCCACCAGGAAAAAAGCCATGACATGCTGAGGTGCTTGCTGAAGGCAAAGGTAATACAAAATGGGTAGTAGCAGAAAGTAGTCATAAATACAAGCTATGATCACATAACCTGTTACAGAAATGAGGACTGTAATTGTAATGAGTATTTCCTCCCTCTTATGTTAAAAACATGTTTGTGCATGTATACACCTGTACTAAGAAAATAGGTTCATTTTATTTTTCATCATGTGGCATAAGATTTATTGACTTCATGCCAGCATTTAAGTATTCTTAAGTTCATGTAATAGCATTTAGGTTGGTGATTGGTGCATTTCCAGTTGTACAAAGGATAGTTGTATTATGTTAGGCATAATTATGACCTTATTATTGTCTTTATTTAAAGATTATGTATGATCTCAGGAGATGTGTATGGGTTCAAGTTGACAAGGGATGGACTTGTGATGATTAATACTGAGTCTCAACTTGATTGGATTGAAGGATACAAAGTATTGATCCTGTATGTCTGTGAGGGTGTTGCCAAAGGAGATTAACATTTGATTCAGTGGGCTGAGAAAGGCAGACCCACCCTTAATCTGGGTGGGCACCATCCAATCAGCTGCCAGTGCAGCCAGAATATAAATGCAGGCAGAAAAACGTGAAAAGTCTAGACAGGCTTAGCCTCCAAGCCTACATCTTTATCCTGTGCTGGCTGCTTCCTGCCCTCGAACATCAGACTCCAAGTTGTTCAGTTTTGAGACTTGGACTGGCTTCCTTGCTCTTCAGCTTGTAGAAACCCTATCGTGGGACTTTGTGGTCCTGTGAGTTAATACTCCTTAATAAACTATATATATATAGGAGTTCCCTCCATTATGGGGGGAATATGTGAGTTCATTTTGAACAAGTTGAGTTTGAGGTCCTAGCCTCTCTCAGTGTCTCCTCTGACCCAATACTCTCTCTCTCTCTCTGGTAATATATTTCCAAAATTTCAAATGTTTTCCATAGCTGTATTTATAGCCCAGATAGGCCCTCAAGATTAAGGCCAAGAATAACCCACCACCTACCTGTTGGACATCACCACTTGGAATTCGCACAAGTACCTCAAACTCAACTAATAGTGTGTATATTTATATAAAATATTATATAAAATATAATATAAAATTTATATTATATAAAACATAATATATATTAAACATATATATAAAATATTTCTATATTTAGTATATTTATTTAATTATTCAATTATCTAATTAATATATAATATATTATATATTATATATTGTACATAATATGTGATATATATTTAATATATATTATATAATAGCTATATTATTTATATATAATAGCTATTCATTAGCTCCCTCATTTTTAAGATGGGACAACTGAAACTCGGAAGTGAACTATACAAGCCCAAGTGGGTGACTTCATTCAGATTCCAGGGATAACTGAGGCTCAGGCCTTTCTCAGGCGTGTAGCTTGAGTTGATGGTAATATCATCAATGGAACCCAAGAAGACATAAAAAGGAGTCCATTATGGAGGGAATATGTGAGTTCATTTTGAACAGGTCAAGTTTGAGGTACTTGGGTGAATTCCAGGTAGTGATGTCCAACAGGTAGGTAGTGGGTTATTCTTGGCCTAAATCTTGAGGGCCCATCTGGGCTGTAAATACAGCTATGGAAGACATTTGAAATTTTGGAAATATATTACCAGAGAGAAAGTGTTGCATCAAAAGAGACTTTGAGAGAGGCTAGGGCACTGGGGTATACCAGTACTTCAACTGGAGATGAAAGGGCATGAAGGAGAGAGAGAGGTAATAACAGCAATGTGTGATACGACTAATCTCCATTATGTATTCTAAATTCATATATTTCATGTCTACCATATGTCAGGCTCTGCACCAAGCTCTGACCATGGAGCAGTGAACATAATGGACCTAAAAGCCACAAACTCTGCTTTCATGGCTCTCACAGTCCTGTGGGAAAAAAATAAATAAGCCAGATAACCATGAAGGTCTTTATAGGTTCTATGAGAGCATAGTCTGTGTGGGTGAGCAGTCTGTGGGGTCAGAGAAGACCTAGTTATATCAATGGTATGTCAGTTACAATCTTGGTCATTATAGAAATGGTTTTGGAAATTGTTTTACTCATTTTTATAAAATGCTCCTATGCATATTTCATGTATTTCCCGAATATCCTTTGAGGTAAGCAAAGGAGTTATAAATCTCTCTTTAAAGATGAAGAAATTGGTTAGGAAATTTATCCATGGTCATAAACTGATAGAAACTAAATCAGGAATATAGATTCTAATTACTCTTTGATCTTATGTGCCACTTACACCATTTTTCTGCCTCCCACAGGGGACTTAGGAAGCAACACCAGAGCTCTTTTCCTCTCTGTTGGGGCAGAAAGACGAGGAGAGTAAACTCATCAGTCTAGAAAATCTTGTGCTTTGCTACCAATTCTTAGCATAAAAGCCATACATTTATAATAGAAATAAATAGTCAAATTTCTAAGAACATTAACTTGTCTACCTAACAAGAATGTAGTACTGTCTTTTGGATGACTTGAAAGTCATCTGAAGAAACCTTGTCTCATGATGGACTATTTGTCATGGTCTCTTATTTGTCAGGTTCACAAACAAAATATTACTGTTCCAGGAGTCAGCAAACAAGTCTGCCACAGCTTGGGGAGAATGAGAACGTAAGTCCGAGTTTCCAGTTCTGAGTTCTTCTAAGAACACAAGTCCAAGTTCCATGTCTCTCTAAGGGGAGTGGTGAAGTCAAGACACACAGGTCCAAACAGAAGATGAGAGAAAACATGACTGCAACATTTTTAGTCTTTTTCCTCAATATTGACTCCAGTTGTGCCATCTTCTTAGCTTTTACAATCCTTTCTAGCATACTTTCTACCCTTATATAAACAACAACAAAAAAAAACTTTTCTTTTTAAATTCAGTTCCCTGTGCAGCCAGACACTCCTGCCTAGTAAGTTTGATTGAAGAATGCATTCCCAAACAGCTTTGCACTAGAGTTTCCAGGGAGCAAATGAAGACTTCCATGAGAGGCTTCATTTCTAAAAATACAAAGGAGTTGTTTGTGTGTGTGTGTGTGTGTGCCTTCCTAAAGTAAAATCAGACATAAAGATTATAAAAACAAGAAAATCTGAAGATGTTTTATTGCTGTTGATAATTTTTTACTATTTAATGCCAATAATATGTGATTGTATTCTTATGTTAAAAAATTTAAATAAAAAAGATATATGCAAAAATAAATTCACAAGTCCTCTGTATTTACACATCTCCTTACTCTCCATTGTTCACAGCTTTGTGTTCAGCCTTTTGTTCTACTCCTATTCTATATATTTGAACACATATATGCATACTCATATGTATTTTTTGAGTTTTTCATAAATAAATCATCTTTACAAGTTGCTCTGCAACTCGTGTTTTTCAATTTAATGTCTTGAAAATCCTTACCAGTACATACAGAGCAATCTCATTCCTTTGTAAGAACTGTTTAGTATTCCAAAGTATAACTAATACCTAATGTGTTTTCTTTCTAAAACTTTGTTTTGCCATTAGACAGTTTTTCACTAAAACCATGCTATCTTTAGTGGACTTCATTCTAACCTTCTGTGTCGAAACTGGCCCCTAAATACATTAAATCCAAGTGCTTGACATTAGAAAGGCAGCCTAGTAAAGCAGGATGGAAATTTCTATTTATTATTTTTATTTTATTCCAGAGCTTTACATTTATAGAGATGAAATCTGTGACACCTGAAAAGTAATACCATAGAAAATCTATATTTTAATATAATTGATTAATTTTCAATTATAGCTTCACATAAAAGAAAAAATATATATAATGGTTTGTTCACCTTGAAAGAGCATTCATAAATTACCTGTGATGGAAAGTGTTTTATTGCTACAAAGTATACAGAGTAAGGAATTTTAACCATTATAAACAATACATTTTCTTTAGTGTTTAAACTTTCAGATTTTATAAAACTCTGAAGTACTCCCTTATAGCCAAACAGCCTTATCTCGGATTTCTTTAAGAAATTATTTCAGGATGATTTTTGCTCTCAGGCATCTGTCCTCAGAGAGAAATGACCCTCCAGCCCTAGAAAACCATCATTGTTTGAAGTTAACATGTGAAACCCACTAAATAGGAATACATTAATAATTCAAAGCCAAATCCCTACCTTATTCTCTTCCAGTCCACAGTTTATTTTCAGATCTCATTCGAACTGTTGAAAAGTAATGGAATTCTGCACTGAAGAAAACTTCAAAATTATAACCAGAAAACCAGAGTTGTACATTGAGGATGTGAGAAAGGGACGGTTGACAATCTATGACTTGCTGTCTAAAACCACACATGAAAAACAAACAAACAGAAAAGACCACAAGATCAGAAAAACTGATTGTTTTATTAGCCAGTCGTTGACTAAGAATTGATGGCCCCAGGGTCAACTACATAGAGAATAATAGAAAATCATTAGAGGCAGACTTTGTCTCACTTCCCTAACTCTACCTTTGCTGCAATCATATGAAAGTATGAAAGTAATAAATATAAAGCTTTTGCGGTTATATTAATATGAATAAAAATAATGTTTTATTGTCATCTTTCCAAGAAAGTTATGGCCAAGACTATTCACAATAGCAAAGACTTGGAATCAACCCAAATGTCCATCTGTGACAGACTGGATTAAGAAAATGTGGCACATATACACCATGGAATACTATGCAGCCATAAAAAAGGATGAGTTTACGTCCTTTGTAACTACATGGATGCAGCTGGAAACCATCATTCTTAGCAAACTATCACAAGAAGAGAAAACCAAACACCACATGTTCTCACTCATAGGTGGGAACTGAACAATGAGATCACTTCGACTGGGGAAGGGGAACATCACACACTGGGGCCTATCATGGGGAGGGGGGAGGGGGGAGGGATTGCATTGGGGAGTTATACATGATATAAATGATGAATTGATGAGTGCTGACGAGTTGATGGGTGCAGCACACCAACATGGCACAAGTATACATATGTAACAAACCTGCACGTTATGCACATGTACCCTAGAACTTAAAGTATAATAAAAATAAATAAATAAATAAATAAATAAATAAATAAATAAATAAATAAAAAGAAAGAAAGAAAGAAAGTTATGGCCAAGACTAGACAAACAAATGTTTGTTAATTTTTTTTTTTTTTTTTTTTTTTTTTTTTTTTGACGGAATCTTGCTCTGTCGCCCGGGCTGGAGTGCAGTGGCCGGAGCTCAGCTCACTGCAAGCTCCGCCTCCCGGGTTTACGCCATTCTCCCGCCTCAGCCTCCGAGTAGCTGGGACTACAGGCGCCCGTTTCACCGTGTTGGCCAGGATGGTCTCGATCTCCTGACCTCGTGATCCGCCCGTCTTGGCCTCCCAAAGTGCTGGGATTACAGTGTTAATCTTTTTCTCACTCCCTCCATTTATTCCTTCCTTCCTTTCTTTTTCTTTTGTTTATTCTCTCCTTTCTTCTTTCTTTCCATCCCTGCTTTTGTCTTTTCTTTTTTTCAGTCCTATAGCACAATGTTTCTCAACCTCAATACTATTGGCATTTGAGGCCAGATATATAATATAGCTCTCCTGTGGGAACTGTCCCATACATAAAAAGTTTAGCTGCATCCCTAGCCTCTATCCACTAGATGCCAGTTATACCTGCTCAATTGTGACAACAAAACATTCTACAGATGTTGTCAGTTTCAGGCAAAATAATCCCCAGTTATAAACCAATGTTGTAGCGTTTATTGGGTGCTATGGTTTGAAGGTGTTCCCCAAATTTCATGCATTGGAAACTTAATGCTTAAATTCACATGATGATTAGAGGTGGGGCCTTTGGGAGGTAATGAGGATTAGATAAGGTGATCAGTGGGATCCCTATATGGGACTGGTAACTTTATAAGAAGAAAAAAAGAGAACTGAGCTGATGTGCACACTCTTTCTCTCACCACGTGATGGCTTACACCGTGTTATGACACAGTAAGAAGGCCCTCGCAAGATACTGGCACCATGCTTTCAAATTTCCCAACCTCCAGAACTGTGAGAAGTAGATTTTTTTCTGGATATAAATCCAGATAAGAAACTGGATATAAATTATCCAGTTTCTGGTATTCTGTTACTGCAACAGAAAGTTGACTAAGTCATTAAGTATGACATCTACCACAGCAAAATCTTAATCCAACCCACCCTATCCACACACCTTGCCAGCCTGTGAATGGATGTTCCCTCACACTACTTGTACCAGGCAGTTCTTCCTCCACCACTATTCCCAGTATTCTGCTCACCCCCAAGAGTGAGACTAGAACAGAATTGTTAACAATAAAAATAATTACCAGGAACTGCTCTAAACACTATAACATACTTTAACATAATCTCCTTATGATTCAATTTCTCATCTGTGAAGAGGAGATAATAATAATAACTACTTAATGGGATTGTTGTGAGAACTAAATGAATTCATGTATCTAAAGCACTTGGTTTGGTTTGGCACTTAATAAGCACTATATTAAGTGTTAATAATTTTTAGGCTTATTGTGATTCTCATCCTCTCATTTAAGCCTCACTACTGCCCTAGTGAACAATGAGAGTGGGATGCAAATATATATATATATCCGATATTGGAGCTTGGACTCATAACCATTAATATTTTCTCTAAAGGAGAGGTAATAAAAGTGACATATTAAAAGATACATCTGTAATCTTAAATTTTCTAGTGTCCAGATCTTAAACAATAAAAAGAAACAGGTGAAAGTAATTGTATTTTATTTTAACCCAATATATCTAAAATATTATAATTTCAACTTGTAATCAATATAAAAATATTAATGAGATATTTTACTTTTTTGGTCTGTGTCTTCAAAATCTGGTGCTTTCGGCACATCTCAATCTGAACTAGCCACATGTGGCTAGGTTACTGTACTGGACAGTACAGGGTTCGACTAAGGAAAGAAGACAGATAAGGACACCATATATGTGAAGAGTTCCTGCCCCACATCACATTAGATGTGTGTGTGAAAGTCTTACCTTCTTCATGAGATTACAGTCCTCTTTAATGCAAAGTCTGTAGTTTGTTGGTCATTGTATAGCTCACACAATTGCAATACTCTATATTTATCAAACAGTAGCATGAATACAAAATGAATAAATGCATAAATGGGAAGAATGAAATAAAATAAAAACCAAATAGCAGACTGCATATTTTTTTTTTCATCTCGGAAAAGCAGAAGAGTTTGAAAAATCCAAAGCCTCTCTAGGAAGATCATTTGGCTATTAAGAGAAGAGTGTCAGAGCTGTAACAGATGTACAGCTCGAGTCTCATGCTGTCAATCTGATAAGATCCTAAATGTTTTTACTTTTTTAACATGTACATTAAAAATTTTTTTAGGTATTCACTTCCTCCTGTATAAAATTCTTTTTAAACTCTGTTGAGGATAGTGTTTACATAAAATCATTTTAGGAAATTTTCTAGAAATAATGGCTAAAGAATGGACAACTGATACAAATGTTAAAATCTGGATTGAGAATAACATCAGAAGTTTGAACCTCAGTTACCATTTTGTTAAAGGGTGACTAAATATTCTCAGTTTTTTTTGTTTGTTTTTTTAGCTATTTTGAGCCCTATTCCTTAGACAGTCTGGTTCTTCTTAAATTGTAAGACCCAAACCAGGCACAATATTCTAGACAGTCTAACAAGTACAGGTTACAATAAAATTATTAACTCTCTTTAAAAACTTTGCCATTATAAATCTGTTCATTCTGTTAAATTTTTAAAGCTCATACTGTCAACTCACTTCTGTAGATCATTTTCCTATGAATTAATCAATCACTGTTCACGTTTTACATGTGGATATGTACACATGAGTACACATACAAGTACTTAAACACGGTGTCACATGAATTCTTATTAGACTTTATCTTTTTAGTTTTAGCCCAGATTTTCAGATTTTTAGATGAAAATGTATTATTCTGACATTTACTACATTAGCTATTAGCTAACATTCCTAGCTTTATGGCAATCACCCATCTGAAGGCCCATCCATATCTTCTTCAAGTGTTTATAGGAATATTAAACAAAGCAGAATTCAGGAGGCACACAAATTCCGTGTGTGTAAGAATCACCCTTGGGAGCTTTTTTAAAATGCACACTTCTGGGATTCTCCTTCAGAAATTCTGATTCAGTAGGTCTGGATAGGGCCTAGAAACATAATTTTTCAAGAAAGCATCTGTGGAAATAAATGAAGAACACCCAAATGAGAATAAGCAGAGGAATCAGCCACTGTCACTTGCATTTGGCAGAGACTCAAAGTTAGGTAGAGGGAGCAGGAAAGCACTAGAGTGGAAAAAAGAAGGCGGCTTCAGATATGCCCTGATTGGTGGCTGTTGGCATGGGGACGCCGTAGAAGGGTGCAGAAAAGCAGAGCATCCCATGTGATTCATTAGAGTGCATGATTGGTTGGGGTGCATGATTGATTAGGGTGCATATTTAGCTTTCTCCATTTGATCCTAACTTGGACACGGGGACAAAAATTAGAGAAGTTATCAGTCATTAGTCAAGTCCTGGCCACTTGTGGTTGATTTTGCAGGTGTTACTGTTTGGCTTCCTGGACTATTGTGTACAGATAATAGTGTAACTTCCTAGACTGGTTACAATAGGCAGTAAATTGGCTTCCTGGGCTGGCTGCTGCAGATTGTAGATTGGAGTTCTTTTTTATATACATAGTCTGACAATTGTCCATTTGTATATTGTCTCTTACATGCCAAGAAATTCCAATATAGGAAGTTCTCAAACATACCATGCTAGATATTTAAAACTCTTTATTCTTATCATCCTGGTTAACTCTGATTAAACTATGTTCTCAGTTAGTTAACATTTTCTTACCTGACTCCAGTTTATAAGAATATTAAGATAGAATGACCAATTGGAGTCATAATCATTTATTTGTATAATCCTTCTCAATGTAAGTGTTTTTATATTCTTTTTCACATTTAATATTCATATTACCTTCATTTATAAAGGGCATAATTATGTGCACTGAAACTAATGTATTCTATTTACATGTGATATCTTGCTTATTAGATTCAAGATAAGTTACACCTGTAAAACATAAATGGCCAAAGAACAGCCCAGGAAGTTTACTTCACCATCAGAATCACATGAGGCATGTATTAGGGAAGAATTTATCCCAATATAATCATGGAAAAATAAAGATTTAATCTACTAAAATTCCTGACACTGTATATCTGTTACAATGGCAAAGAAAATAAAACTGACAACAGGGAGCACTGATGAGAATGCAGGGTAATGAACGCTCTCATGTATGTTGGCATGAGTAAAAAATGGTTCAGTCACTTAGAAGACATTTTGGAATTTTCTTACAGTTAAATATTCACCTATTATATGTCCCAGCAATGCTACTAGATATTTACTCTAGAGAAAAAGAAAAAATAATGTGATCATTTATAGCTGCTTTATTCATAAATGCCCCCAAACACCCCAGATGCCCTTTAATGGGTGAGGATATGAGTAAATTGAGTTATGTTCATACAGTAGAATATTACTCAGCATTAGAAAACACTATTTGTTCAAGAAATAGCAAAGATAAACCTTAAATATACTTTGCTAAGTGAAAGGCTACAGTGTGTATGGATGCATTTATATGACATTCTAGGAAAGGCAAAACTATGATGATAGATAAGAAGATCCATCCAATGATTGACAGGGTCTTGAAAAGTAAGAGGGACAGAAAACTACAAAGGAATTGTGATGGTGAATACATAATTCCATACATTTGTAAAAATTCATAGAACTGTATACCACAAAGAGGAAATTTCTACTGTATGTAAATTACATAAGTCAAGCAAGATAGAGGGAGAACCCGAGATGGGATGCAATCTATGACAAATGAATCTAACTGTACCATGAATTAATAATATAAGCACACAGGAATGGGTGGGGAAGAAAGGAGCTGACCTAAGTGACTTTGGGAAATAGTGATTAGACTGGATAATATAAGGCCAAAAACAAAGAACTGTACACAACAAATACAACACACTAATTGGTAAATTTATTTCTCACTGGGGTATTGGTTAGCAATTATGCAACTACTTTATATGTAGACCAGGGTCAAACAAATACACAAATACATTGTAGATAATAAAAACAAAAATCTGGAGGCCCTATTCTTGAAAAAAAGCAAGGCAAAATTTGCCAAGTAGATAAAATACAAAATCATTTGTGTCTAGGATATCGGGAAAAAAAAAGTTTGCAGCATGAAATTTGGGTCCTAGACAATAACAAATTAATATAAGGGAACTGGGCATTTCTAAAGATGATAAAAAATAATGCAGCTGTATTTCTTTCTGCTTTTGATTTAGAGTCTATCTATAACAAAAGTGGTAAAGGATAAGATAAAAAATATAATAAACTGATACAATTATTTCAAAATAGTAGCAATAAGTAAAATCATCAATCAAAAAATGTTACAGCTGTAAACCACCATATAGCAAGATCCTATTACTATCTGCTGTTGAAGTCAGCATACTGATTACAACAAAAGATAGCAAAATATATAAGTGCCAGATGATCAATGGTGATGACTTTTCTGGCATTTGTGTGTTGTAAAAAGAAAATAAGAACCATTATCTTATTACCAGGATAAGCTTTCTCCTTTTCTTTAAAACAGTCTTGGTGTAGATCAAATGAAGCAAGCTGTATTGAAGGATTATTTTCAACATGTCGTTTGTAAGGCTCTTCCTCCTCCTCTCATTTAACTTTATGTTTCAGAGATAGCACCTGCTCTACATACTTGCTTTACCACCTTTTACAGCATGTGTTGATGATTTGTACTCTCCTCAGTACTGAGAGCAGTCACTGAAGTTTGAGTCCTGTATCCTATTTTGAATCACTCTTGTTCTCATTTAAAATAGAATTAATGAGTGTTTTGTAATTCCATGATAGTTGTGCTATGTAGAGCCCATGGTTTTAACCGGAAAGGCAAAGGGCATGGCAATGAACCCACAACACCTGAAGAATCACTGCCTTGAAGTCAGAATTTTGAACACTGATCTTGCCACTTCCTTCTTGTGGACAATTAACTTGCTTTCTCTCGGCCTGTTTCCTTGGCTTGCAGATGCTGATGATAATCCCTTCCCTGCTCATTCCACAGGGTTGTCTTGAGGATAAAACGAGATTGTAGTGGCATTAACACTTTCTAATCTCACTGCATTAAAAACTACACAAATGAGAGTTGCTATGAAGACTACAGAAGAAAATTCTTGACACAAATAAAAATTAAAGAAAAACTATTTTTATATTGATAAAAACATTAGGTAATGTTTTTGTCGATTTGCTACATTGATCAAATGTTGTGATTCTGAAAATCTTCCATAGGACTATTAAAATGCCTTCTTCCAATCATAAAATATTTAATACTAAAGGGAAAAATGCAAATAAAGTATAGTATAGTACAGTAATTTAAATAATTTGCAGGTATCAAAAATAATTTGCAGATATCAAAAAATTAAATAATTTACAGGTGACAAAATGTATAATTATGATTGCAAAATTGAAGTCATGAGACCCCTCCTATTTCCTTCACTAAAAAAAAAATAAAGAAACAAAAAAACTCAAATTCATTCACACAAAGATATTGGGAATTTTTTTTATCCCCCAAAGTGTACCACTGGGTCATTAAAAGAATATTAAGACCATGTATAAAAGCAATGAATTGTTAATGGCAGGTTTCTGTCATCTGGAAAAGACTGGTTTCTTTCAATTACACCAGTTAGGCAATTACACGTTCTTAAGACAAAACTACAAACTGTTTTTGTCACGTTAATGAAAGCAAAGGAAACAAAGAGTCTTTTGTTGATTCTGGAGACCACGTGATACAAAGAGAAAAACACTGGTCAGGAGGGCTTCTTTCTAGTTCCAGTTCTGCCCCGTTATTAGCTGCTCTGGACCTCGAATTTCTTCACCTGTTACACTTGCCCTACCCACTCCAGAGACAGAGAGAGAAAGAGAGAGAGAGAGTATGTGTGTGTGTGTGTGTGTAAGTGAGAGGGAGGGAGGGAGGGAGGGGGGAAGACAGAGATATCAAATGAAGTTAACATGAAAGTGCTTAAATAGTAGAATTTTTCAAGAATGAGATTATAATTTTACATTCTGGAACTATTTGCACCACACAGTAAACCAAACCTGGCGATTGAAATAAAAATGTACCCATAATCTAAAGATTAACATCTTTTTTCAAAGCAACCCACCACATATATATATATATATTTATATATATATATAATTTATATATATATAATTTTTATAATTATATTTTTATAATTTATATATATATATAAATATAATTATATATATATATATAATTTCAATCATTTTGGGGGAACAGGTGGTTTTTGTTACACAGATGAGTTCTTTAGTGGTGATTTCTGAGATTTTGGTTCATCCATCACCCAAGCAGTGTACAATACACCCAATGTGTAGTCTTTCATCCCTCACCCTGCTCCACCCTTTCCCCCCAGCCCCCAAAATCCACCATATTGTTCTTTTGCCTTTGAGTCCTCATAGCTTATCTCCCACTTATAAGTGAGAACATAAGGTATTTAGTTTTCCATTCTTGAGTTATTTCTCTTAGAATGGAGTCTCCAACTCCATCCAGGTTGCTGTGAATGCCATTATTTCATTCCTTATAATTGAATAGCATTCCATTATGTATATATGATCTATACATAATAATATACATTATATATGACATATATATCACATTTTATTTATCCACTCGTCAGTTGATAGGCATTTAGGCTGGTTACGTATTTTTGTAATTGTGAATTGTGCTGCTATAAACATGTGTATGCATGTGTCTTTTTCATATAATGACTTTTGTTGTGGGGAACTGTTAAAAATTTAACTTCTATCATGTCTTAAAAAAACATCAGTTCCTATTCTGGAGGAGTGCTATCCCTGATCAGAGGAATCCACTTCTGCATCTCTGCTCCTCATCTCAGCACAGTGCTGAGCAATTGAAGTACAGTTTGGTAACTTTCTCTTCCTGTACCAGCACTCTCTAGAGAACGTGGATGTCCTATTTATTGTTCTAGGTCACCACAGCAGCAGCCCACCAACTCTCCATGTGTCAGTAGCCTGGACAGGACTTAGATGCTTGAGAAGGACACCAACACTCTAGACCTTAACTTCCTCACCTCATAAATGAGAATAAGTTAGAATATATCTTTAGTATCTTCCTTAAAATTCCATACCCATATTTAGAACCAACAAGAAAGAAAAGAGCCTTCTCTGGCCCCATGTGGGAAATGGTCTTATGACCCCTGCAGATCATCAGAGCCATTCTGTGTAAGGAAGCTTCCGAGTCTCTCCCAGGAAGAAACCCACCTTTTGTGGGGCCCAAAGTTTATACCGTTGATGTAAAAGATTCTTGTAGAAAAAGCATACAATATTTTGAATACAAAATTAAATACAGAGGCAAATATCTATTTAGAAGGAGAGAGAAAACATCACAAAAAAATGCCAATCTTAAAATATTGGAAAATAAAGCAAACATCATAAAATGAAAAAATCATAATGATTTTATTACTTAATTGCTAACCTACTTCTGTAACACTTTTTCCTACTCTTTTGACACTGTGCTCTTTCCTTTGTGTGACAGTGGTATTTAAACTATTTACATGAAGACATTATAATGATAGCTCAATCCTTTCTCTCTCACAGCTAACAAAAAGTTATTTTTTATTATTGGTGGTTGAGATGCACAAAATATGTGACTTCACACACAGATATATACTCTGTAATACTGTTGTTATCAGTGTGTGTCCTAAAAATGCAAGGATTCTGAAAACCACTGCTTTATTGTTTATTACTATGAATGTTACACTGCTGCATGCATTTCTGTTGTGGCAAGGCTTTGATAAGAACCAAATATTCCAATTATAGCTTTGTTCATCTGACGAATTGAAGAAGTACCTCTGCAAGCTAGATCTGTTATTAGGATAGCTAACAATAACTTCATTATACATGAAAGTGGCTTTAAATCACATCAATATGTTTCACTGAACACAAATTAAATGTATCCCTAATTCAACTTTCAGTTAGCTCAATTCAAATAATGTCTATGCTCATTCTAATGTCACCTGTCAGGAGGAAGAGTGCTTTGCAGGAAAAGCAGTAGAAAGATAAAGAAGATTTAACATGTTGTGGCTGAAAACATCTTAATTTTAAAATCTGATAAAACTTCACACATAAAAAAGACTTTTCTCAGGGCTTTCAAAGGCACCATGTAAGTGACCCTGATGGTTATGTCTCATTGGCTTTATGGCATATCTTCCTTCATCCTCCAACTGGCCCCAGACCAGCAGCCTGAGCAGAACACAAATCTAGACTATGGCTCCAAAAGAAGACACTGGAAGTTGAAACTGGAAAATCACATGAAACAGCAAAGTCCAGGAGTTTCTGCAACAACTCCTAAATGTAAGAAGAATGAAGTCACCACCTCCACCTTGCATTAAAGACAATATGAAAATAGGCAGTTTTTTTTCCCTAGACAGAAAAATAGGAAATGAGCAAGACCAGGCTAACATTGGATACTGTCAAAGGGGCCAGAGCACTCTCTTGCACTAGAGCCTACTGCCTACTGCCAATTGCAAATGCAGTGAGATTATTGGAAGCCAGGACGAAATTAGTGATGTCTGTTAGGACACATGGGAAAGTGATACTGTATGACCAGATATTTAACACTCGTGCTTTGAAAAGTCAATCCAAATCACAGCATACAGGTGAAGTGAGTTGGAGATAATCTATACGGATTCAACCTACTTTCTGAATAAAAACAGTCATCAACAGACCAAAAATAATCCTTAAGTAAGTAAGAACAAATGAAGAATACAATTCCAATGAAAAACTGTATATATGTCCAAGTCAGTTACACACTAAGAGAAATTTAAAAGTAGCATAATCAAGGAAGAAAAGACTTCTCTCTTTCCTGGTTTTGAGGAACTCAATGGTATAGGCAGGTAAGTCAGTAGTAGTTATGTTCTGTTCATTAGACTTAAGAAAGATTTGCAGATACTCATAATTCATGAATGCAGAACAATTGGAAGAACCTGGAAAATCTTCTAGTTCTAATGGATAAAAAGATAGAACATAATATCTGCCCTGACAATTCATATATGTGGGTAGAAAAGTATAGTATATTAGGTCATAGGCTTTCACATGAGATTTGCTTGCAGTAATTTTATTGGGGCATGCCCTCAGGAACAACACTTGCAATGAAAAGAGGAAAGCAGAATGGTGCAGAGGGAGAAGTTAATCTGTACTGCAGTTGCAACAGAGCCCTTAGCCAATTCTGCAGAATCCTCTGGGACTGAGACGTTCCTTCAGAGTTGTTTTTCAGTGAAGCAATGGGATCTTTGAACTACCACAGTAAACCAATCATTGGATAGAGGTTGTCCCTGGGGTGTAGTGTCTAACCTTGGTGGGGTAGGGTGTATGATTTTGGGTGAAGCAGCTCCCTGTAGATCAAGGGCAGTTCCTGGAAAAGACTCAGCTATGAGTTCTCTGCAGCCAACACTCCCAGCAGCTAGTGGTATAAACATCATCATCCTAAAGAGGCAAATCCAGGCAGCATGTTAAAATGTCCACTACAGACAACAACATGAAGAAATAAAGTAAAATTTAGAGCAGGATTCTAAGTTCCAGAATCCTTTAGCCTTAGTTGATGGATCAATTTCAAGATGAGTGGCAGAGAGAGCAGAGAGAAAGCATCTTTCTGATCATCCTCTCCTATGTGAGTCTCTTCTGAATCAAGATCACATGGCTCTCAAAACTACTTGTTAAAATGTTAATATATCCCTTGAAAATTGTAAGGCACTGATCTAAAGGTACCAATGACCACTTTTGAGAAAAGAATAAAGTTAATGCTATATTTAGATGGACCATGCATATGCTGCCAACATGTGTTCTCACTAGAAAATGACAATGGAGGCTTATGTTTCACCAAAGGGCATTGTGACGGCCATGGCTACCCTAGAAGATAACAAACTGCAAAAGTCACCTAAGGGAGTGAGAGAGCATTTCATTCAAATTTCCTGTTCCTTCCTATTTTACTAGGCCAGCCCTGCTGCTCCTGTCCTGTTTTGAATATTCTATTTCTGTTTAACTACATTCTGTGATTTCTGTCCCCTGATAGCAGATGCTTGGCAAACTCTGTGGGCAATTGAAGGATTTGTTTACCTTTGCTCTGAAGCTCTGTTACACTTTTTCTTACATATTCCCATACAAGCAACAGAAGGAAAATAAATGCATAATGTAGAAAAGCAACTACCATTACCTCAAAAATAGGCTGGCTCGATATGTGTTTTCCCTTAACTGCAATTAAATATTTTTTATAATAGTGAATGCCAAATAAGTGCAATGGTCCAAGAGAAAATAGAGAAATCGAATGCCAACAGCCACCATGTGGCAATCCCAGTTGTATTTGGATATAGTCATTAACTTTTCTTCTCTAGAATTTATAGAGAAAATAATGTTATTCCTTCATATTATTCAGAAATGTTGCAAATTAAGTCTCTGTCAAGTGAATCCGAGATTTGCATATAAAATTGTGGAATTAGGAATTTAGCTGGGTGAAATTGGGGAGATTCCTCCGCTTTTCAAAATATATTCAGTCGGAGGTGGAGCAAGATGGCCAAATAGGAACAGCTCCAGTCGCCAACTCCCAGCGCGAGCGACACAGAAGACCGGTGATTTCTGCATTTTCAACTGAGGTACTGGGGTCATCTCACTCGGGAGTGCCGGACAATCGGTGCTGGTCAGCTGCTGCAGCCCGACCAGCAAGAGCTGAAGCAGGGCGAGGCATCGCCTCACCTGGGAAGCGCAAGGGGGAAGCGAATCCCTTTTCCTAGCCAGGGGAACTGAGACACACAACACCTGGAAAATCGGGTAACTCCCACCCCAATACTGCGCTGTAAGCAAATGGGCACACAAGGAGAATATACCCCACACCTGGCCGGGAGGGTCCCACGCCCACGGAGCCTCCCTCCTTGCTAACACAGCAGTCTGTGGCGATCTAACCACAAGGCAGCAGCGAGGCTGGGGGAGGGGCGCCCGCCATTGCTGAGGCTTAAGTAGGTAAACAAAGCCGCTGGGAAGCTTGAACTGGTTGGAGCTCACAGCAGCTCAAGGAAACATGCCTGTCTCTGTAGACTCTGCCTCTGGGGACAGGACACAGCTAAAAAATAACAGGGGACGCAGCAGAGGCCTGTGCAGACGCGAACGACTCTGTCTGACAGCTTTGAAGAGAGCAGTGGATCTCCCAACACGGAGGCTGAGATCTGAGAAGGGACAGACTGCCTGCTCAAGTGGGTCCCTGACCCCTGAGTAGCCTAACTGGGAGACATCCCCCACTAGGGGCAGTCTGACACCCTACACCTCACAGGGTGGAGTACACCCCTGAGAGGAAGCTTCCAAAGTAAGAATCAGACAGGTACACTCACTATTCAGCAATATTCTATCTTCTGCAACCTCTGCTACTGATACCCAGGCAAACAGGGTCTGGAGTGGACCTCAAGCAATCTCCAACAGACCTATAGCTGAAGGTCCTGACTAGTAGAAGGAAAACTATCAAACAGGAAGAACACCTATACCAAAACCCCATCAGTACGTCACCATCATCAAAGACCAAGGCAGATAAAACCACGAAGATGGGGAAGAAGCAGGGCAGAAAAGCTGGAAATTCAAAAAATAAGAGTGCATCTCCCCCTGCAAAGGAGCACAGCGCATCGCCAGCAACGGATCAAAGCTGGTCAGAGAATGACTTTCACGAGATGAGAGAAGAAGGCTTCAGTCCATCAAACTTCTCAGAGCTAAAGGAGGAATTACGTACCCAGCGCAAAGAAACTAAAAATCTTGAAAAAAGAGTGGAAGAATTGACAGCTAGACTAATTAATGCAGAGAAGGTCATAAACGAAATGACAGAGATGAAAACCATGACACGAGAAATACGTGACAAATGCACAAGCTTCAGTAACCGACTCGATCAACTGGAAGAAAGAGTATCAACGATGGAGGATCAAATGAATGAAATGAAGCGAGAAGAGAAACCAAAGAAAAAAGAAGAAAAAGAAATGAACAAAGCCTGCAAGAAGTATGGGATTATGTAAAAAGACCAAATCTACGTCTGATTGGGGTGCCCGAAAGTGAGGGGGAGAATGGAAACAAGTTGGAAAACACTCTTCAGGATATCATCCAGGAGAACTTCCCCAACCTAGTAGGGCAGGCCAACATTCAAATTGAGGAAATACAGAGAATGCCACAAAGATACTCCTCCAGAAGAGCAACTCCAAGACAAATAATCGCCAGATTCACCAAAGTTGAAATGAAGGAAAAAATCTTAAGGGCAGCCAGAGAGAAAGGTCGGGTTACCCACAAAGGGAAGCCCATCAGACTAACAGCAGATCTCTCAGCAGAAACTCTACAAGCCAGAAGAGAGTGGGGGCCAATATTCAACGTTCTTAAAGAAAAGAATTTTAAACCCAGAATTTCATATCCAGCCAAACTAAGTTTCATAAGTGAAGGAGAAATAAAATCCTTTACAGATAAGCAAATGCTGAGAGATTTTGTCACCACCAGGCCTGCCTTACAAGAGACCCTGAAGGAAGCCCTAAACATGGAAAGGAACAACCGGTACCAGCCATTGCAAAAACATGCCAAAATGTAAAGACCATCGAGGCTAGGAAGAAACTGCATCAACTAATGAGCAAAATAACCAGTTAATATCATAATGGCAGGATCAAGTTCACACATAACAATATTAACCTTAAATGTAAATGGACTAAATGCTCCAATTAAAAGACACAGACTGGCAAACTGGATAAAGAGTCAAGACCCATCAGTCTGCTGTCTTCAGGAGACCCATCTCACATGCAGAGACATACATAGGCTCAAAATAAAAGGATGGAGGAAGATCTACCAAGCAAATGGAGAACAAAAAAAAGCAGGGGTTGCAATCCTAGTCTCTGATAAAACAGACTTTAAACCATCAAAGATCAAAAGAGACAAAGAAGGCCATTACATAATGGTAAAGGGATCAATCCAACAGGAAGAGCTAACTATCCTAAATATATATGCACCTAATACAGGAGCACCCAGATTCATAAAGCAAGTCCTTAGAGACTTACAAAGAGACTTAGAATCCCATACAATAATAATGGGAGACTTCAACACTCCACTGTCAACATTAGACAGATCAACGAGACAGAAAGTTAACAAGGATATCCAGGAATTGAAGTCATCTCTGCACCAAGCGGACCTAATAGACATCTATAGAACTCTCCACCCCAAATCAACAGAATATACATTCTTCTCAGCACCACATCACACTTATTCCAAAATTGACCACATAATTGGAAGTAAAGCACTCCTCAGCAAATGTAAAAGAACAGAAATTATAACAAACTGTCTCTCAGACCACAGTGCAATCAAACTAGAACTCAGGACTAAGAAACTCAATCAAAACCGCTCAACTACATGGAAACTGAACAACCTGCTCCTGAATGACTACTGGGTACATAACGAAATGAAAGCAGAAATAAAGATGTTCATTGAAACCAATGAGAACAAAGATACAACATACCAGAATCTCTGGGACACATTTAAAGCAGTGTGTAGAGGGAAATTTATAGCACTAAATGCCCACAAGAGAAAGCAGGAAAGATCTAAAATTGACACTCTAACATCACAATTAAAAGAACTAGAGAGGCAAGAGCAAACACACTCAAAAGTTAGCAGAAGGCAAGAAATAACTAAGATCAGAGCAGAACTGAAGGAGATAGGGACACAAAAAACCCTCCAAAAAATCAATGAATCCAGGAGTTGGTTTTCTGAAAAGATCGACAAACTTGACAGACCGCTAGCAAGGCTAATAAAGAAGAAAAGAGAGAGGAATCAAATAGACTCAATAAAAAATGATAAAGGGGATATCACCACCGACCCCACAGAAATACAAACTACCATCAGAGAATACTATAAACACCTCTATGCAAATAAACTAGAAAGTCTAGAAGAAATGGATAATTTCCTGGACACTTACACTCTCCCAAGACTAAACCAGGAAGAAGTTGAATCCCTGAATAGACCAATAGCAGGCTCCAAAATTGAGGCAACAATTAATAGCCTACCCACCAAGAAAAGTCCAGGACCAGATGGATTCACAGCTGAATTCTACCAGAGGTACAAGGAGGAGCTGGTACCATTCCTTCTGAAACTATTCCAATCAATAGAAAAAGAGGGAATCCTCCCTAACTCATTTTATGAGGCCAACATCATCCTGATACCAAAGCCTGGCAGAGACACAACAAAAAAAGAGAATTTTAGACCAATCTCCCTGATGAACATCGATGCAAAAATCCTCAATAAAATACTGGCAAACCGGATTCAGCAGCACATCAAAAAGCTTATCCACCATGATCAAGTGGGCTTCATCCCTGGGATGCAAGGCTGGTTCAACATTCGCAAATCAATAAACGTAATCCAGCATATAAACAGAACCAAAGACAAGAACCACATGATTATCTCAATAGATGCAGAAAAGGCTTTTTGACAAAATTCAACAGCCCTTCATGCTAAAAACGCTCAATAAATTCAGTATTGATGGAACATACCTCAAAATAATAAGAGCTATTTATGACACACCCACAGCTAATATCATACTGAATGGGCAAAAACTGGAAAAATTCCCTTTGAAAACTGGCATAAGACAGGGATGCCCTCTCTCACCACTCCTATTCAACATAGTGTTGGAAGTTCTGTCTAGGGCAATCAGGCAAAAGAAAGAAATCAAGGGTATTCAGTAAGGAAAAGAAGAAGTCAAATTGTCCCTGTTTGCAGATGACATGATTGTATATTTAGAAAACCCCATTGTCTCAGCCCAAAATCTCCTTAAGCTAATAAGCAACTTCAGCAAAGTCTCAGGATACAAAATTAATGTGCAAAAATCACAAGCATTCTTATACACCAGTAACAGACAAGCAGAGAGCCAAATCAGGAATGAACTTCCATTCACAATTGCTTCAAAGAGAATCAAATACCTAGGAATCCAACTTACAAGGGATGTAAAGGACCTCTTCAAGGAGAACTACAAACCACTGCTCAGTGAAATAAAAGAGGACACTAACAAATGGAAGAACATACCATGCTCATGGATAGGAAGAATCAATATTGTGAAAATGGCCATACTGTCCAAGGTTATTTATAGATTCAATGCCATCCCCATCAAGCTACCAATGAGTTTCTTCACAGAATTGGAAAAAACTGCTTTAAAGTTCATATGGAACCAAAAAAGAGCCCGCATTGCCAAGACAATCCTAAGTCAAAAGGACAAAGCTGGAGGCATCACGCTACCTGACTTCAAACTACACTACAAGGCTACAGTAACCAAAACAGCATGGTACTGGTTCCAAAACAGAGATATAGACCAATGGAACAGAACAGAGTCCTCAGAAATAATACCACACATCTACAGCCATCTGATCTTTGACAAACCTGAGAGAAACAAGAAATGGGGAAAGGATTCCCTATTTAATAAATGGTGCTGGGAAAATTGGCTAGCCATAAGTAGAAAGCTGAAACTGGATCCTTTCCTTACTCCTTATATGAAGATTAATTCAAGATGGATTAGAGACTTAAATGTTAGACCTAATACCATAAAAACCCTAGAAGAAAATCTAGGTAGTACCATTCAGGCCATAGGTATGGGCAAGGACTTCATGTCTAAAACACCAAAAGCAACGGCAGCAAAAGCCAAAATTGACAAATGGGATCTCATTAAACTAAAGAGCTTCTGCACAGCAAAAGAAACTACCATCAGAGTGAACAGGCAACCTACAGAATGGGAGAAAATTTTTGCAATCTACTCATCTGACAGAGGGCTAATATCCAGAATCTACAAAGAACTCAAACAAATATACAAGAAAAAAACAAATGACCCCATCCAAAAGTGGGGAAAGGATATGAACAGACATTTCTCAAAAGAAGACATTCATACAGCCAACAGACACATGAAAAAATGCTCATCATCACTGGCCATCAGAGAAATGCAAATCAAAACCACAATGAGATACCATCTCACACCAGTTAGAATGGCAATCATTAAAAAGTCAGGAAACAACAGGTGTTGGAGAGGATATGGAGAAATAGGAACACTTTTACACTGTTGGTGGGATTGTAAACTAGTTCAACCATTATGGAAAACAGTATGGCGATTCCTCAAGGATCTAGAACTAGATGTACCATATGACCCAGCCATCCCACTACTGGGTATATACCCAAAGGATTATAAATTATTCTACTACAAAGACACATGCACATGTATGTTTATTGCGGCACTATTCACAATAGCAAAGACTTGGAATCAACCCAAATGTCCATCTATGACAGACTGGATTCAGAAAATGTGGCACATATACACCATGGAATACTATGCAGCCATAAAAAAGGATGAGTTTGCGTCCTTTGTAGGGACATGGATGCAGCTGGAAACCATCATTTTTAGCAAACTATCACAAGAAGAGAAAACCAAACACCGCATGTTCTCACTCATAGGTGGGAACTGAACAATGAGATCACTTGGACACAGGAAGGGGAACATCACACACTGTGGCCTATCATGGGGAGGTGGGAGGGGGGAGGGATTGCATTGGGGAGTTATACATGATATAAATGATGAATTGATGGGTGCTGACGAGTTGATGGGTGCAGCACACAAACATGGCACAAGTATACATATGTAACAAACCTGCACGTTATACACATGCACCGTAGAACTTAAAGTATAATTAAAAAAATAAAAAATAAAAATAAATAAAAATAAAAATAAATAAAATAAAATAAAATAAAAAATAAAAATGTTCTGTTCCATAAAAAAAGAAAGAAAGAGAGAGAGAAAGAAAAAGAAAGAAAGAGAGAAAGAAAGAAAGTAAAAAAGAAAGAAAGAAAGAAAGAAAAAGAAAGAGAAAGAAAGAGAGGAAGGAAGGAAGGAAGGAAGGAAGGAAGGAAGGAAGGAAGGAAAATTCAACTAAATGTTTAAACATATTAGCTGGTACTATAATTATGATACAGTGATACAAGTGAATTCTGTTTATCTCTTATACACGAATGAAACAATGCTATGGAATTATATCTAAGATTTATTTTAAGTGGGAATAAACCCAAGTCCAAAGCAAATATATATATATATATATATATATATATTCAGTCATTTTCCAAAGAAAACTGTAGCAAGTACAGGGTGGAAATCTCTCAGTCAATAGTCTACAGCTTTATAAAGATGATTTTTCCTTGGAGACTATGATCTGAACTACATTATTTCTATTTTCCATATTTCAGTTGAATTTTAAAATTAATTTTCAATTTCCAGACACACAAAACCACTTATTGACTACTAAAACTTCCTTGTTCTCTCTCCTTCCTACCATTGTATCTTTTTATTTTTACAGACTCAAATCAGTCTCCTAAGGTCCTAAATTTAAGCATACCTGTAAGTTGCTAGCCAAAATTATCTTGGAAAAGATCTGTTTGACTTTATTATTTATATGAAATAAGGATTACTTTGTGTGCCTCCTGCGATGTTTTCTGTTTTTGCTAATAAAAAAAAATGTGACAAGCAGTTCCTTAATGATTCCTTTCAATTCACTCTTACTATTTTGCTATTTTGCTAGGCATTTATTTCCCAGAGACCCAGACAGATATTTTTAATTATGGGTTATATATACATATATAATTTTTAATTATGGGTTATATACATATAACCCATAATTAGGCAATTTTGTTCAGCCTGGAGGATTCTGATCATTTTATGTTTCAATTCATTTGGTGATTTTGCCTTTTTCTCAGAGCACAGAAGATGAGAATGCCCATTCTAGTCCCAATAGGGATTCAGAAAAAGAATAAATACCTAAAACTTAGTTACTCTAAGATTAAGTAGGTATTTGTTCTATAAAATTTCCCTAATCAATTATAACTTTTACTTTGTGGTTTCTGAATTTTTATATCTGCAGTTCACTTCCACACCAGAGTTGGGCCTTAAACTTCTTCCTAATTTCTATTAAGCATGGAAATTGATCATTTGGGATTGTAATTAAACATAAGATTCTCAAGAAAAGAATTCTAGCACAGAGATTTTCCTATACATGTGTTAGATAACACTTAATGAAGTATTTTATATCCTGTTAAAACTTTATACCATGCAGTCTGTGTATAAAATGGTTATTGAAATGGTTTTAATATTTTAAAAATTATATAACTTCTCATCTAAATAACAAAGTTGGGACTGACACATAAAACAAACAGGCCACAGGCAAGTATTGTGTGATATGCATTACTCTTAGTCATTACATTAATATCAATAATATTCATAGGGAATTAAACTATTAATGTTTCATAAGACTTTAAAAAGTCATATTATTGCAATAATTAAATAACAGAAAACACAATGAATGTGGGACTCTAGCTGAATGCAAACAGTATTTAAATAGGTATGTTTCAGTTTCGCTGTAGTGGTATACACTAACAATTTGGCTTAGTTTTTTTGTTCTAGCTATGTGAAATAACCCAACCAATTTTCTTCTTTGCAGACAAAAGGAATATTTTGTGCAGTAAAGTTTTCTCTTCATCTGAACTGAAGAAACTTTCCCTCTTACCCTTTTTTAATCTGTCTTTTAAAAGCCACATTTTATCCCAGCCTTAAGTGAATAACACTGCTAGGGAAACAAGAGTTTTTTTAACTCCAAAAAGACAACTTTCTTGTGCTTTCTCTCACACAATCTGGAGGATTTTTAATTACAGAGCATTGCTAGCCTTATCATAGACACATCCAACCACATCCTCTGTAGGGATTAAAATTGTGCCCAAGGTACTTTCTCTGCAGATGCATTATGCTTGAAACAATATAAATGAGTCATGATATTCCTGATTGTGAAACAGGAGGTTGAAACACACAGCAACAGCAGAAGTCAGGTGATCCCACACTGATTCTTTAAACTTACTTCTTTTAACACTTGATAAAATTAAGTATTTGCTGTGATCAACTAGGCACTCAAATATGATTTATTTGGCTTAAGCCATCTCCATGCTTCATTCACATATTCATTAATTCAGGGCCTGCCTCCTGGGCTCTTGTGACATGCCAAGACATTCCTGTCTTCTCCATCAATAGTTTTCTGTTCAATTAGTCAATATGGGCTAGGCTGGGCTGTGGTAACAAACTAAAGCTAAAATCTCAATAGCTAGACTATATAAAGATAGATTTCTAACTCATATAAAGTCTAGTGGAAATCAGGTGACTCTCTAAGGAATCTAATCTAGTCTCCAGAGAGTGACTCAGTAACCCAGCTACATTTATCCCATGGTTTTGCTATCTCAGCATTAATAGTGGAAGAGATTACCTAGAGATCACACTGTTACTGTTCTGTGCTTTGGCCCAGAAATGATACAGGCATTTGCCCTTCCAGTCTATTGGTCAGAACTAGTCGTACATTTATGGGATCTGCAACCAGGAAAGGTGGCCCAGGGAGTATATCTGCTGGTAGAATTATTGTTATACTCACTACTTTGCCACCATAAAACTAGTTGCCTAAGAAATTATAAGTCAATCTCTTTTGACTCTTTAAGTGAAAAGAGTACTTGAAACATCAACATCACCATCACCATTTATTGAAGTGATTTTGTTTGTTTTAATGAAATAAGTGTAACTATTGTGTTAGGTAATTAAATAGCATATATAATTTGAACCTTCATCATTAGCGGCAGTGCAGTGGTGCATTCTCCACTCACTGCAACCTCCACCTCCCGGGTTCAAGCGATTCTCCTGCCTCAACCTCCCAAGTAGCTGGGATTACAGGTACTCACCACCACACCCAGCTAATTTTTGTATTTTTAGAGGTTTCACCATGTTGCCCAGGCTGGTCTTTTAAACTCCTGACCTTAGATGATCCACCCACCTCGGCCTCCCAAAGTGCTGGGATTACAGGTGTGGGCCACCACTCAGGGCCATATATTATTTTTAAACTCTTCAGATTTTTAAAAGTTAAACAAAACATTACTTTTAAGTTTCATCTAGAAATGTAAAAATCAGTGTTAATAGATGTAATGCATCTTTTTCCCTTTCAAAGAGCCCCAATGTCCCATCTGTATTACTACCAGTAGGTGCTAAAATGACTGTTTATCTTTGGTGATAATTAGTTCATTACTTCTTAATTAATTATTAATATCGGCAATGTTTCTACCCAGGCAACCTAAGGATTAAGGAGAAATCCTGCTCCTTTGTCCTTCTCATCTTTCATTTACAAGCAATCATTAAATTCTGTCAGTTCTACTTTATAAACATCTCTCAGATCTGTTCATTTCCTGGCTTCTCCATTGTCACAATATCTTATTTCACATTTCTGCCATCTCTCACCTGCATAACTATGAAAACCTCCTAACTTACTTTTCTGAATCTTATTTTGCACATCTTCAATCTATTCTCTGCTCTTCATCTACAGTTTTGTAAATATAGCAATCTAGTTGTTCATGTGCATGTAAATTCAACTGTGGTCACATAATCATCATCAGACACTAGTTTATGTCATACTCTGGGCATAGAATACCAAGGCTTAATATGTCCTGCTAACCTCTCCAGCTTCATCACTGCCAACCTCATTTACAGTGCCTATTGAGATCTAATTGTTCTCAGAATCACACTTCTCCCATTATTGGAGAGATTCACTATACCTCCTTATGTCTAAAATATTCTGACTTCATGGCTCCCAATCCCAACTAATTTCTCTTTATTTTGGGGACTTGGTTTAACAGTTATCTCTAAACATGAGTGAGGTCCTCTTCCTTCAAATTTTTACACTTTGTGCTGGCCCATCATATCATAACTCTCATTGCACAAGATGGTAATTTCCTCCTTGTTGTGGGCCTCTTGAGTTACATCAGCATTGGTCAAGGTGTAGTCCAAAGAGCACCTTCATCTGAATCATTTAGGGAGCTTGTTAAAATTGTACATCCTAAGATACCACATTAGATCTATGGAATCAGAATCTCTAGGAGTAAGGGCCAGGACTCCGTATTTAAACAAATCATTCAGGTAATTCTAAGCCTACTACATTTGAGGAACTATTACAATAGGGCTGCAGGTCCTCTTGGAGACAGACTGGGGCTTGAGTGTTTTCTTACTGTGCATCTTCTTCTGTTTAGCGCGGTGCCTGGTGCGTGGTATGTAAGCAAGAAAGAACTATGGATATTTTAGCCATTTGTGACTTATTGGTCAATATCCCCAGAAACCTGATCTTCATAACTCAACCAAGACTAAGCCTAGATTTAATTGGCTCACTAAAAACATGAAAACAACCTGAGGTTTATGAACTTATCATTAAACTGTAAGTGTTTCTAATTTACCATTGTTTTTTACATGTTTCTATTTAAGCTTTATTTCTAATTGTTATTTAATGTTTGTGAAACTTATAAAACAAATTCTGTTTTCTAGAATTATTTTATATTTTTATTAATATGAAAGTGTGACATAAACATTTTTAAAATTTTGTTTTAAAATGCTCTGCTAAAGTTACACTATGTAGTTTTTACACTTAACATGTCTAAAGATATTCCAGATACCTAAGATATTACTATGTTTATTTCTAAGATTCATGCATTTATTCATTGGACAAATATTTAGAAAGCACATACTATGTGTCAAGCACAATGCTAGGTATTGCATATACATTGATAAAAAAGAGACATAGTAGTTCCTGCCCTTAAGAGTGCATATTATTATTGGGAAACAAGCATTACATAAACAAACAAACATACGTGTTGGTGGAGAAAATGCATAAGTGTACGTATTATACAAAATGTGAAGTTCCGTGAAAGAAATAAAAAGGGGTGTTATGTGGGAATAATAAGATCAAGGGCTTATTTAATGTCCACCCATGGCTTTCCTGGAAAAACAACATTTCTGCTGAAGTTGAAGGATGAGTGAAGTTGTCAATGTCAATGAGAGACAGATGGAACAATAAGTACAAAAGCCCTGGGACAGAAACTTGGGCATTCAGGACCTAGAAGAAGCCCAAGGTATTTGAAGGACCACAAGCAAGTGGGGAGGTGGCCAAAGATGAGGTTGGAGCCACAGCTTAAGGTCAGGTCAGGATGGACCTTGCCAGCCATGGTAAAAGAATATGAATGCTCTTCTAACAGCAGTAGGAAGTTACACCAGGGTTAAATAGGGTTGACATATAATTTGATTTTTAAGTTTTAAGACAGCCTTCTCTCTGAAGTGTACAGAATTGAATTTAGGAAAGGAAGAGAGTATTAAACAAAGGGATTAGATGGATATTGCAGTTGTTCAGATATGAGAGGGTGGACTCTGGTGTTGGCAATTAAGAGAAATGAGCAAATTGAAGTATATTTTGGAGATTATAGCAACAATAACTGCCCATGGGCTTGACCCCACAAGAAGAAGGGATCAAGGTGGGGTTAGCAGGAAGGGAAGTCAAGTTTCTGAGTTGAAAGCTTTGTAGTGCCATCAACTGCAAGCAGGAAGCCTAAGGGAAAGAGAAGCTAGGAAGTAGAGGAGATTACAATAATTCAGTTTAGGACATGTTAAGGTTGAGACGCCTCTGAGACATTTAAGTATAGATGACAAGTAGGTACTTGATTAATTGGTAAAATATAAATCAGAGAGGAAGCTCAAAATGTTCTCACCACTTCAGTCGTATTCTGAAATTAATGTTAGCAGTATTTCCATCATATTATTATTTTTGTCACTACCATGGTCCATTTTTACAATTAATGTAGGGATAAACCTCTAAATTTAACCCCCTTTACCCTGCAGTGTCTTTCTACCCTGAAGAAACTCAGAAGACAGAACAAATTTATTCAAATTCTAAAGTCATTTTATATTTGAACTGGAGGAAAATGAACACATATATTTACCTCTAGACATTTCTGTGAGCAAAGTATGAATTAAAAAATTGGCATTCAAATTCAAGAAAATATATGCATTTTATCATTTTACTGTTGAATATTCTTAATATCTCTCTGCCATTTTACAGACTCCAAATTAACTGCAATGACAGCTGTTTTACATAAGAAAGAATAAATTAGTAACTGAGCTCAACAAACATTTATTGAGCATAAACTTGATGGATAACAATAATAATAGATCACTTTTATTAAGGGCTTACTAAGTTACAGACACAATATTCAGTGCTTTCTCATATAATTTTTAGATTGATTTCATGAAAAGTCTGCAAGTACTATTATAACCCCAATTTCACAAGTGAAGGAACTGAGACTTTAGAGAAATTAAATAATTTTTCTAAAAGCACATAGCTAAGGAGTGGCAGATAGAGGATTCTAATACGGTACATCAGACATCAAAATTTTTGCCATTAACCATGCAGTTAGGCTGCCTAGAAACTACAAAGGATAAAAAAGGAATATAACTTGTTTAAAGTGTTGATAATCCAGCCTAAGAAGGAAAATGTGAGAGAAGGAATTAAGATTTGTTGAAAGCCTGAAACTATCCTTTGCCCCACCTAAGGCAAAGAAGCCTTCCCTACTCTTTAAACCACCACCTCCCTCACTTGCTTCCTCTGCACCCAACAATATGAATACAGAGCCGGCCTGGGTAGCCTCTAGGGCACTACAAAGGCCTTACTTGTAGAGATGAGGCTGCCACCCCAGGAGAGTGGCTGATTTCTCATCTCAGGCTGAGCATTGATGGAAGAACCAGGGCAAACATTCCAGATTGTTAAGTGTCAAGAAATTGATGCCTATGAAACAGAGAAATAGAGCTTTCCATGTGCTCAAGACTTATTCACTGGAAGTCTTCGCTGGAATTCAGGACTAAATCCTCGTTAGTATGTGTTATGCTGCTTGGCCTTCCCTCCTTCATTATGTATCTTCCTCAGGGACTTTACTGGAAAAGAGAGACGGATTCAGGGATTCCTAGGGCCGTGGTCTAGTAACATTAATGCCATCTTTAATGGAACCCCATCCCATTAGCCTTAATACCTGCAATGTGCTAGGACTTTGAATACAGTTGACCCTCTGCTTCACAGTGCTTGCTTGGTTTAGTAGTACCATTGTGCCTGCTATACTGAGAGGCTCATAGTTTGGGACTTTAAGAAGCTAGAATTCAAATTTCCTAACCACAGAAGATTCCTATATATTCAAAAATTAACCTCTCCTGACTGCTGTGTGTGCTGGTGTGATTGTAGATGTATTATAGAATTAAGAGAACAGCTTCTGTTTTGAATTATGGTGTGATTACATTCTAAGTGTAAAATTTTGAGCAGCACACTCAATTTCTTTGTGCCTCAGTTACCAAAGGCACAAAATGGTAGTGATAACATAGGATCACAATAAAGATCAAGTGATGTATATACTAGAGTGCTTACATCAGGCCTGATACACAGAAAATACTTTATGTACTAAAACATACACCCATTTCATTTTGCACACAGCTTTTTAGCTGTAATTACAAACCAGTTAAACATTCTCTTAATTTCTTATCTATATTGCTTCATTGTTGTCTATGTTACTAAAATAATCAACATATGCCATAAAAAGATTACTTATTGTTTCATTGTATTACCAATTATATTAACTCTTTGCATCTCTTATTTGGATCTCCACCTATTTTTAGTTGCATTTCTTTATCAGGTAAAGATTATTCACCTATATTTTCCATAGTTTCTATGTGATTCCAACTCTGCATGGTCAGCAAATTTTTTAGCATATACCTTTTTAATTTTAACTTCATAAATATCCTCAAGGTATGTTTTATTATCCCCACTTTGCAAAGAAGGCAAATATATGCCCAATGCGGTGTGGTAGGTCTTCACCAAGATTCAGACTACTTCCCAAGTTACTCTGAATAAATAACAATTACGAAATAAACTATAAATAATAATTACGTGCTAAATGAAAGGGTACTTGACCTGAGTGCAAATGTGACCCTAAAAAGAGAAGCTCAGCGAAGGTACACATTTTTTTAAGAATGGCTTCAATGGGAAAGCAAGATATGAGCTTGTCCTGACAGAGAGGTTTGGTGAGCTGGCAGATTAATGATGGCTTTGCTTAAATACATGGAACTTGAAAACAAAAAGCGACAAATGTAGGGCACAATAAGGAGTACCTACCTGAGAAAAGCTAACTTTTGAGAAGCTATAGGAGATGTGGTTAGATTTTAAAATGGGCCAGTTTGTAAACGGCCATAAAAACTAAGTGAGGAATTCTGAAATTAATAAAAACAGCCTTTTATTTTTGGTGATTTTTTAATGTTTTCTTTTCTCTACAGATATCATACTTATTCCTTTTGGCTTCATAGCAATTCTCATGTATGCCTCAAATTTCAATTGAAATGCTTTCTCCTCCAGGATGTCTTCTCAGTATCTTCAGACACAGTTAAGCACACCCTCTTCTTTTCTCCCTTGGTGCTTAACAGGGAAAATGCAGCAAGTCTCCCATTAATCTAATGATTTCTCAACTATTTGTGTTCTCCAGTGAGTTGTGGAAACACTGGAGGATAGGAAATATGTTGTGTGTGGTTTTTTGTATCCTAATATTCATCTTAATGTCTAGCACACAGCAGGCACTTAATAGATGTTTGCTACTTGAATGAATAAGCAACTGAATGGTTCTGTAAAAGAGAAATGATACTAAAAATGTTATCTGATAAGAACACAAGGAATGGACTGGAACAGGAAATATTTACAGGCAGTCAGATTGTTCATGTCATAAATGCATCAGGAGTATGATTTGGACAACAAGTAGGAAGTGCTCAGTTATATGCTGATGCTGAATCACTGGTCATACAAGAATAGCTTAATCCTGTGACCCTGACTCTCCAAAGTTACCCTATCAAAAATCAGTAATGTGAAAAATTAGTTTAAATAGATTTGACAGATGAGACAAATATGATTTAATTTGAATCAAAGGTCTTGAGGCAAAAATTCTTCAGCATTTTTTTCTAATGAGGTTCATATCACTTAACAGGAAGACTTAGAAAAAAATTGCTAAACTGAACTGTTCAAATCTTTTGGATTTTTTTTGCTATGCATAGTCTGTAGCAATAATTAGAATTTACCATGGAAAAGTTCATTATATTGAAATCTACAAACAAACAAACAAAAAAAAAACTATAGCACTGTGAGACCATACTTTCCCAAATCCATTTATTTTATTATGTCTTGCTCATCCCATAATGTACTATGACAATATGGCATTCTTGGGGGAGAAAAAGGAAAAGAATGAATTTCCATAGCCTTATTCCTAACTGTAGCCTCAAGCAATAGAAGATTTTTAATGTGCCAAACAATTAAGATTCTCCATTGCACCAAATGAATTGGCCTAAATGAAATTTTATCTATTATACCTGGTGGAATCATTGCATCTCCCTTCCTAAAGAATAAGCCACTTATTAAGAATAAATTATATGTGGATTCAAGTTAAAACATTAATATTAAAATATATTTTTCTTTAAAATTTGTACATTTGTGAAATCATCCATTTTTATGGGAAGGAAGGATCATTTAATTGATTTCCACCATTGCTCAGTGAATACAACCAGCTTCAGGCAAAATCCATTAAAGGAACATCTCTACCAGAATGAAACACAAATTCAATGAACACTTATATGCAACATTTGGAAATTCAGGCTCCAGGCTGATGAAAGTGATTCAAATGACTGCCTCTCATTAAATGTTGAGAGCAAAACAGAACTGATATGTCACTCTAAATGAGCAATTCTTTCAACTGTTATAGAGGGTAGTATAGTATCTTGAACATTTCTTTCTTATAAACAAATTAAGGTAATAATCAATGGAGTAATTCAATCACTACACAAGTTAATGAAAAGACTTAAGCAGAAAATGCATAAATTAATATACAGAGAATATATATTCTAAAATTAGAAAACAAATTAAAGAAGCCACATTAGTAAAACAGAACTAATGAATGCCATAAGATTTTTTGTTCTCAGTACTGTTCCCAAACATTAAATAAATCTAAATTTATTCTTGTTTTATTAAAATGGCATGACATTTAAGAAAAAAATTACAATAACATTTTAAATTGTGTGCTCCTTGTATTTGTATAATCAGTGAATATCACTTAAATTCATTTTCTATATTGATTTTTAAATTGTGTGTTTATTATATTGGTGGTATTGAGGAATATCACTTTAATTCATTTTTTATTTTTAACATGTAACCAAAACTCTCCTTCTATCTTTTAGATCATTTCAATAATATTGAACATATGTAGTCTGGAAAAGAAAGGATAAAAAATTGCTAGCTAATACATAAAGAGTGGTCAAAGAATGACTAGATGACAGGTAGTTTATGGCACGAGTTTTTTTAATAACATATTTTCTTGTCAGTCAACCAAGAGAAACAGGGAAGATAGTGCTTTCTGAAAGTACATAGGGAAGGTATGAAGAAAAGAAGGAGTAGGAATGATTTAACAGGTGTAATAGCTGAAAAGAGTGGTAAGATGAACAATGAGAATAAAGAAAGGAAAGAAGTAATGATGTAAATAAATATTACTCAGAAAAGGAAAAAGATCTAGCCAGGGTGCTCAGCAAATTCTCTCTACATCTCCTAGAACCCTACCATCCTATATATAGGACAAATCATGCCATCTAATGTATCTAAAGTTTCGAAATCTTCTCCATCCTAGGGACTTTGCCCTTCCCATTTTACCACTGGTATCCACTAGAGTACTTCCCTACCAGTGACTCTCAAAGTTTTCTAATTATGCTCCATACATGTGCTTCTCATGCCTACAAAAATCTAGCAAAAAAGGAAAAAGACTCAGAACTCTTAGGTCATCATAGGGATAGCTAAGAGGATTCATCTTTATGCCTTCCTTTACTAAGGAGTCTTTCAGTCTTGAGATGATAGTCAAGATGGATGATTCAGACCAAATAGATATCATGCAGAAGCATGGGTAGTTTGGAGGAAGAAGGTCTGTGTTCATTCCAGCCACCAGATCCACTACCTCTTCTTTTCCATCATGTTCTCTCCACAAGAAACTTCTTGTATTTCCACAAGAAACCTTTTAGTATTGCACTACCCAGGTTCCTTATTCTCTGGCTTTCATTTTGTTTTGGCTAATGAGAATGGTGGACAAAAGTTGAAAGGCAGAAAAGGAGACACTGGGCATCACTGACTTTCCACCTGATTTGTCAGTCTGCTGCTGGCATTCAATGGGCATTGCCATCATCACAGCAGCCACTCCTCCTTGGATCCAAGCTGTCTCCCAGCTCCAACAACCAATTCTCTACTCTTGCCCCTTCAAGCCTATGGGCAGTAATGGTTTCCCCTGAAGCCAGTCCTTGATATAGTAGTCTTTGATCATTTACTTAACTCTGCACACACAACAGTGATTGTTCTATTCATAAATGTCTCCCCAATTGAACTCCCCGAGTGTGCCATCTCTTTGCTGTCAGGACACTCACTGACATCACACATCATACTCCTTCCCTAAGAAGCTCTGGGAAAGCCAGAGGACAGAATGCCAAGGGGTCACTCTGAAGGGCAGAACTGGAAATGACCACTCTATGAACATCACCCCACTTCTTCTACTGACCAGGATGAATCTACTCAAGATATTTGCCAGAAATGATTGCAAGATCCCTCAGTATATATCCTACATGTTATTGACAAAGAAGAGGAGGTTACTAAGAATGTATAATGTGATATTGGTGGATATTTTAAATAAACAAATATAAATATTATCCATATCTTTACCCTGCAAAGATGTCAAGCAATATTTTAATGGTCATTCTATCATAGTTCCTTATTTATATTATTTCTTGCAATATTACAAGCTTCTATAGTTATAGAGGTTTTTTCATTTGCTTTGCTTCCTTGATTGATTGTTTGTCTCACTCACTGCACAGAAGTCATGTCTGCATTCTTTATCGTGCATCCCCAATATCCAAGCAGAGCACCTGGCACAGATAGTAATTCAATTAAAATATTTGTGAATGAATTATTAAAAATAAGTTTTCTTAAGTATATATTGTGCTCATAGCCAAGGGGAAAAATCCAAAAAGGAATACAACTGCAATGGGGTATGATAAAATGCTATGTACAAGGCAATAAATTGAGAACTTTATACCCATTATCCTTGTAATTGTCCTCACCATCCAATTGAATCATGTATTATTGTTATTCCCATTTACAGATTAGAAAATATTTTCAGAGATGATTAGTAACTCACCTAATTTCAAACAGCTAGTAAGTGAGAAATTAGCACTTGAGCTTATATTTATCTTATTCCATTTCACAGCAGTTATGAGTATTGATTCATTCAATTAATATTTATGTGAGTGCCTATTTTGTACCATATACTATTCTAGGAACTTGGCATATTGCAGTAAACAAAAGCAAAAAAATCTCTCCCTTTACTGTGCTGGCATTCAAGGTTGCAAAGAAAAACAACAAAAGTCAATAAGATGTATAATAAAATGAGTCTTTTTTTAAAACAAAGCAGAGTAGGGTTATAGAAATAATGAGGAGACTGCTATTTTAAATTGAGTAGTCAGGGAAGACCATTCTGAGAGCTGAGCAGTTGTAGCCCATTTAACACCTCTAGGCACATTAGAAAAAGGCACATCTTCCTCCAGGCATATGCACCCCTTCCTTGGCCATCAGCATGGCTCTCTGTTTCCGCAGCAACCACGCAGTCCAGGTTCTCATTTTCTTACATTATGTTAACTGCAAGTTTTCTGATTTCTCTATCTACCTTCAGGCTCTTCCTCTCTTAAGCTTTCATGACCACTGCTATCAGATTAATTTTAATTAACCTTAATTAATCTGCCATAGCAAACCAAGGAGATGTTGGATTTCAGCCCCCATTTTAATCTTACAATTGCAAGGCCGGACACAGTGGCTCAAGCCTGTAATCCCAGCACTTTGGGAGGCCGAGACGGGCAGATCACAAGGTCAGGAGATCGAGACCATCCTGGCTAACACGGTGAAACCCCGTCTCTACTAAAAAATACAAAAAAACTAGCCGGGCGAGGTGGCGGGCGCCTGTAGTCCCAGCTACTTGGGAGGCTGAGGCAGGAGAATGGCGTGAACCCGGGAGGCAGAGCATGCAGTGAGCTGAGATCCAGCCACTGCACTCCAGCCTGGGCGACACAACGAGACTCCGTCTCAAAAAAAAAAAAAAAAAAAAAAACTTACAATTGCAGCTTTGTGTAGAGTTCAGGTGATGCAACGGCCTATTTGAGGAGGGGATGTTTGATCAAAGGCCTGAATGAAATAAGGAAATGTGATGTAAAGAGCAATTAAAAAAAAAAAAAAAAAAACTCTAAGACTAGAGCATGTTTGGTACATTGTAGGCACAGCAAAGAGACCAGTGTGGTGGGGTGAGCAAGAAAGGGGAAAGTGACATGAAAAGGGGTTGGAGAGCTGGACCTTATAAGCCTGGTAAGGACTTTGCACCTTATGCTAAGTGTAAGATAAAGCCATTAAAGTAGAAGGATATTTTCACTTAACAGGAAAAACTTCTTCACATGAAGAAGTAAGATTTGACCTGAAAGCATAAGAATGAGTTGGAGTCGGCTGGGCACAGTGGCTCATGCCTGTAATCCCAGCACTTTGGGAGGCCAACGTGGGTGGATCACGAGGTCAGGAGATCGAGACTATCCTGGCTAACACGGTGAAACCCCATCTCTACTAAAAATACAAAAAAATTAGCCAGGTGTGGTGGCGGGTACCTGTAGTCCCAGATACTGGGGAGGCTGAGGAAGGAGGATGGCATGAACCTGGTAGGCAGAGCTTGCAGTGAGCCGAGATCACACTACTGCACTCCAGCCTGGGTGACAGAGCGAGACTCCATCTCAAAAAAAAAAAAAGAATGAGTTGGAGTCATCCCATAAATAGAAGTTCCACGTAGAAGGAATCTGCCAGGTTGGAGGGTAAGGTCTAACAACTCCCTTATCCTTGCCAAACCACCAGCAACAGCACCAGACAGGTTATCAGCAATATGGTATTTCTGGCTTTTCTCCAGATCTACTGAATCATAACGTGCATTCTAAACAAGATCAGCAGATGGATTACAAACATGACTAGGATGGTGGATGATATCGTTTGTCTGTGTCCTCACCCAAATCTCAACTTGAATTGTAGTTCCCATAATCCCCACGTGTCATGAGAGGGACCCAGTGGGAGGTAATTAAATTATGGGGGCAGTTATCCCCATGCTATTTCTGTGATAGTGAGTTATTATGAGATCTGATGGTTTTATCAGGGGCTTTCCCCAACCTTCACTCTGTACTTCTCTCTCCTGCTGCCATGTGAAGAAGGATGTGTTTGCTTCCCCTTCAGCTATGATTGTAAGTTTCCTGAGGCCTCCCCAGCCATGCTGAACTGTGAGTCAAGTAAACCTCTTTCCTTTATAAATTACCCAGTTTCAGGTATGTCTTTATTAGCAGCATGAGAACAAATTAATACAGTGAGTGGGAGGGAATAATGACTGGCCCAGCATTGCTGGATCCCAGGGATTAGGTGAGAGTGGGCATAGAGGCTTAAGAGGCTGAAAAGTTAGGTTGGACCCATTGGGAAGGGCCTTGAGCACCATGATTAAGAGTCTGGAGCATCTTGTCCAGAGAAAATGTTTCCAACTTGCCACAGCATAATAACTGCCTCACAATTGTTAAGTAACACATCTGTGAAACTCTATATTTTAAAAAAGTAAAAAACTTTCTTATATTACTTCAAACAAAATCAAATACGTTAACAAATACCAATAAATATAAATGTATTCTTTTAAAAAGTGGTCATATTTTTGTCTATTTGAGATAAAAACTATCATCTGATTATATATGATTACTCACCCCATGTTCATTGATATCTATATCTCAAAAGCCCTGAAATATGCTTAACAAAATGAGAAACAAAATAGCCCTTGTGTACATCAGTGAGTTGTTTATTCTTTTCATTTCTCATGTTCCAGAGGCCAGGTTACATTGCAAATATATTCTTTCTAGGAATGTAAATGTGATTAATTAAAGGGCTTCTCCCTGTCTTTGTTTTGGCACAGAGGTTGCTCCACCTTCCCCTGCCTCTTATTAAACACAAAATAAATAGGGCTATTCAGAATTCATCACAAGGGGAAGGGGTCAGAATAACAGAGAAACTGACAAATGACTTGAATATTTTTACTAGCATAATGTTTTGCAAGATGACTTTTATTTTTCCTTGTTTCTTTAATCTCTTATCTTTTCTTGCTGTCATTTCAACAAGCTAGGGCTTCCAAAAGTAGCAGACTGGACAGACAGGGACAGTGGGTACACATGACCTGAAAGGTGCACAGAGGGAGCTTAGGAAGGGTACCATATGCAATAGAAAAAAACAGTCAGACCTCATTGGCCTCCAAAAGAGCTGGGATTGAAATCTTGGCAGGAGTTCAATAGGTAGGGACAGACTTCACTAGGGAAGGAAAGAGGTAACTGAAGATAGAGAGAGAATCATGTGCCAGACTAGAAAGCACCCTGTACATCAGGATGACAAGTCTGTACTTCAACCTGATCTCTCAGAAGCTGTATTAGTCCGTTTTCACACTGCTATAAAGAACTACCTGAGACCAGGTAATTTATGAAGAAGAAATATTTAATTGACGCAGAGTTCTGCATTGCTAAGGAGGCCTCAGGAAACTTACATTCATGGCAGAAGAAAAGGGGCAACAAGGACCTTGTTGACATGGCAGCAGGAGAGGGAGAGAGTGAAGGAGAAACTGCAAAACACTTTTAAACCATCAGATCTCATAAGAACTCACTCACTATCATGAGAACAGCATGGGGGAAACTGCCCCCATGATCCAGTCACCTCCCACCAGGTCCCTCCCTTGACACGTGGAGATTACAATTCGAGATGAGATTTGTATAAGGACATAGAGCCGAGCCATATCAGAGGTATTCATGCCCACACCTTTATGTCTTCTCCTGTCCCATCCATACAGGTCATAATCAATTCTCATATACAAAAGCTTTCTAAACATCTCTCTCTCTTTCATTCTTGCCCCATCCTAGCCTCCAACTCTAATCCATTTCTCACAAAGCAGCTAGAGGATAAATCATACTTCTCCCTGTGAGAAGCCTTCAAAGACTTCCCAATGCTCTACCAATGAGATTCAAATTCATTACTACTGGGCCCAAAAATCTACATGGTCAGGGCATCAATTTCCTTCTTGCTGATACAGTACCTGGTTTTGTTCTTCCAATGTGGAAAGTTGTTTCCTATCTCAGTGCATTTTCTTTTTTTTTGTTTTTGGTTTTGTTTTTTTTTTTTTGAGACGGAGTCTCGCTGTTGCCCAGGCTGGAGCGCAATGGCCGGATCTCAGCTCACTGCAAACTCCGCCTCCCAGGTTCACGCCATTCTCCTGCCTCAGCCTCCCGAGTAGCTGGGATTACAGGCACCCGCCACCTCGCCTGGCTAGTTTTTTGTATTTTTTTTTTTTTTTTAGTAGAGACGGGGTTTCACCGTGTTAGCCAGGATGGTCTCGATCTCCTGACCTCGTGATCCACCCGTCTCAGCCTAGTGCATTTTCATCAAACATTCCTTCTGCTAAAACATCTTCCTGCCTTCTATTCCACCTCGAGATTGCAAGCTCTCTCTCACTCTTCGGGTTTCAGCCAACATAGCATGTCCTCAGGACACATCTTTCCTAATTGTCCATCTAAAATAGCCACTGTCCCAACTTTCTATCTATAATATTAACCTATCTATTTTCTTCATATATTTTAATCCAATTTAAAACTGTGTATCTATTTGTTGATATGCTTGTTAGCTCCCTCCCTCTATTAGTTTTCTAATACTGTACAAGAAACTTAGCAACTTAACACACATTTGTTATCTCAGTTTCTGTAGTTCAGGAATCAGAGCAGGTATAGCACCATCTTCTGCAAAGCTGCAATTAAGGCTGTTGGCCGAGACTGGGGTCAAATTTGGAGGCTTGACTGAGACAGGGTTTATTTCCAAGCTCACTTATATTTTTGGAAGAATCTATGTCCTTGCAAGTGTAAGACTGCACCTTAGCTTTTGAGGACAGCCAGCTAGAGGCTTCCTTTAGCTCCTGGTCACATGGGACTCTTAATATGGCCTCTTACTTCTTCACAGCCAGTAAGGAAACAGTTCCTAGAATAAGGCTCTAGCAAAAGGAAGTTTTCCACCAGAAAATTTAATTACAGAGTGTCACCTCTGCCATATTCTATTGGTTTGAAACGAGTCATAGGTCCCAGTGACACTCAAGTAAGGGGATTGTACAAGGGTATAAACACTAGGAGGTGGGGATAATTGGGGTTGTCTTAAAGGCAGCCTTCCACAGTACAGCTTCTGACCACCAATGATTTATGCGCCTCCCACATGTAAAATACATTCATCTGCCTCTCAAGGTTTCTATTATAGCATCCTATTATGGCATTCTACATAACGTCAATTCAGTATCCAAAATCTCATTATCTAAATGAGACTCAGGCAAGAATGAGAGACATGGGTGTGATACATTAAATAAGGCTGCTAGGACACAATTTCTCTGTCTGTGGACCTATAAAACCAAAAAGGACAAGTTATCTGCCTCCAAGACCCCGCAACTAGAATCTTTGCTCTGCAAAAGTGGAGACTAAGTCAATTTAATTCACTGCTTTATCTCAGGGTGAGCACTATACCTAACTCACTGGAAATACTTAGATAAATATGGCTGAATAAGGAATGTGTAGCTAAAGTTTCAGCAAACAGGCAGAGCCTAGTTCTGGGGTTTGACAGGAACCCAGATTTAAGACTCAAAGCTGAGAAGCAAATAATTAGAACTAGATCACAGTAACATGAACATAAAACACAAAAGTAAAGGAAGGAAGGAAAGAAAGAAGGAAGGAAGGAAGGCAGGAAGGAAGGAGAAAGGAAGGAAAGAAGGGATAAGAAAGAGCAGGATCAGTAACAAAGGAGATGATGCTGATTCAGGTACTTACTGATAAGGCTTGGTAGTGTCCCCACTGAAATCTTATCTTAAATTGTAGCTCCCATAATCCCCACATGATTGGGAGGGGTCTGGTGGGAGGTAATTGAATCATGGGGATGGGTTTTTCTAGTGCTGTTCTCATGATAGTGAATAAGTCTCATAACAGCTGACAGTTTTATAAAGGGCAGTTCCCCTGCACACACATTCTTGCCTGCCATCATGTAAGACATGTCTTTGCTCCTCCATCTTCCACCATGATTGTGAGGTCTCCCCAGCCATGTGGAATTATGAGTCGATTAAACCTCTTTTCTTTATAAATTACCCAGTCTCGAGTATTTCTTCATAGCAGTATGAAAATGGACTAATACAGTCAATTGGTACCAGGAGTGAGGCACTGCAATTATGATACCTGAAAATATGGAAGTGACTTTGGAACTGGGTAACAAGCAGAGGTTGGAACAGTTTGGAGGGCTCAGAAGAAAACAGAAAAATGTGGGAAAGTTTGGAACTTCCTAGAAAGTTGGAGGGCTCAGAAGTCAGGAATATGTGGGAAAGTTTGGAACTTCCTAGAGACTTGTTGAATGGTTTCAACCAAAATGCTGATAGTGATATAGACAGTAAAATCCAGGCTGAGGTGGTCTCAGATGGAGATGAGGAACTTCCTGGGAACTGGGGCAAAGGTGACTCATCATGCTTTAGCAAAGAGACTGTGGTATTTTGCTCTTGCCCTAAAAATCTGTAGAATCCTGGACTTGAGAGAGATGATTTAGGGTATCTGGCAGAAGAGGTTTCTAAGCAGCAAAGCATTCAAGAGGAAGCAAAACATAAAAATTTTGAAATTTTGCAAACTGATGATGCAATTGAAAAGAAAAACCCATCTTCTGGGGAGAAATTCAAGTCTGCTACAGAAATTTGCAAAAGTAACAAGAAGCCAAATGCTAATTACCAAGACAATGGGGAAAATGTCTCCAGGGCATGTCAGAGATCTTCATGGAAACCCTTCCTATCACAGGCCTAGAGGCCTAGGAGAAAAAATGGTTTCCTGGGCCAGGTCTAGGGCCTCCCTGCTGTGTTGAGCCAAGGGACTTGGTGTCCTGAGTCCCAGCTGCTCCAGCTGTGGCTAAAATGGGCCAAGGTACACCTCAGGCCATGGTTTCAGAGGGTACAAGCCCCAAGCCTTGGCAGCTTCCATGTGGTGTTGAGCCTGCAGGCATGCAGAAGTCAAGAACTGAGGTATGGGAATGTTCATCTAGATTTTAGAGAATGTATAGAAACACCTGGATGTTCAGGCAGAAGTTTGCTGCAGGGGTGGAGCCCTCATGCAGAACCTCTGCTAGGGCAGTGCAGAAGGAAAATGTGGAGTTGGAGCCCCCAGACAGAGTCCCCACTGGGGCACTGCCTAGTGGAGCTATGAGAAGAGGGTCACTGGCATCCAGACCCCAGAATGGTAGATCCACTGACAGATTGCACCATGCACCTGGAAAATCCACACTCAATGCCAGCCATGAAAAACACTGGTAGGGAGGCTATACCCTGCAAAGCCACAGGGGCAGAGCTGCCCAAGGCCATAGGAGCCTACCTCTTGTATTAGCATGACGTGGATATGACACATGGAGTCAAAGGAGATCATTTTAGACCTTTAGGATTTATTGACTGTCTTATTGGATTTTGGACTTGCAAGGAGCCTGTGGCCCCTTTGTTTTGGCCAATTTCTACCATTTTGAATGGGTGTATTTATCTAATGCTTATACTCCCATTGTATCTAGGGAGTAACTAACTTGCTTTTGATTTTACAGGCTCATAGGTGGAAGGGACTTGCCTTGTCACAGATGAGAATTTGGACTTAGGCTTTTGAGTTAATGCTGAAATGAGTTAAGACTTTGGGGGACTACTGAGAAAGCATTATTGGTTTTGAAATATGAGGACATGAGATTTGGGAAGGTCTGGTGGCAGTATGATATAGTTTGGCTGTGTCCCTACCCAAATCTCATCTTGAATTGCAGCTCCCACAACCTCAATGTGTTGTGGGAGGGACCTGGTGGGAGGTAATTGAACCATGGGGGAGGGTGTTTCCTATGCTCTTCTTGTGACAGTAAATAAGTCTCATGAAAGCAGATGGTTTTATAAAGGGCAGCTCCCCTGTGCACACACTATTGCCTGCCACCATGTAAGATGTGCCTTTCCTCTTCCTTCACCTTCCACCATGATTATGAGGCCTCCTCAGCCATCTGAAACTGGGAGTCCATTAAACCTCTTTTTCTTTATAAATTACTCAGCCTCAGGTATTTCTTCATAGCTGTATGAAAATAAACTAATACATTCATGTTGTTTCATTAATCCATACAGTAAACATTTATAAGGTCCTATCATGATGCTACAAATTGCGGTGCTATAGGCATAATAGTGGACAGGATACAGTCCCTGCCTTCAAAGAACTTATAGTCTAATGGGAGAGATTCAATTCAAAATGTTACATTCTCAAATAAATAAACAGAGAGTTAGTGAAAACAAATGGGAAGAATAATTATCCTCATGTAAGAAAGAGGCAGGGAAATTATCCCAGAGTATATGACTCTAAGCTTAGTCTTAAAGATTAAGTAGAAGTTAACCCAACAACTACAATCTGGATTGTGATGGAAGAGGGAGGAAAGATGGGCAAGCTTCCGGGAAGAGATAAAAAACTCATGTTAAATTCCAGCAGTGAAAGAAACATGGCACAAGCAGGGAACTAAAAGGGCTGGAGTACAATTAGATGAGTAAAAGTGCTGAAAAGGTAGGCTGCACGCTTGGCCAAGTTCCAAGGACAGTGGAGAGCAATTAAAGAATTTCAATTAAGGAAACAAAGTCAAATTTATGTTTCAGAAAGCTCACTTTGATTTCAATATGGATAATTCACGGGAGTGGGAACAACCTAAAGATGGAGATACTAGTTGTTAGGAAGAAGCTGTTGCTGGAATCTAAGAAATGGAGGAGGCTGGAAAGGTGGAGGCAAAGAGCACAAAGATAATTGAGCAATATTGAGAAAGTAAATGGATAGGAGGAGTTAGGGTTGGTTGAATGTGCTGGGGCAGGGTGACGAGGGAGGGCAGTCAGCAGTGAGACAGGAAATAAGGATAAGTCCCAGTTACTTATCTCTGAAAAGTGGGCGAATAATCATACCATTTGCCTAGGGAGCAAACAAAGCAAGAGTAGAGAAGTAGGATGGGGGACAATTAAATAGAGGTGAGCCAGGCTGGAATATTTTAGTTCTGAATGTCCTCTGGGACTTCCAAGTGGAGAGTCCTGAAGATAGTTGGATATTCATGACTCTAGAGATCAAGAGAAAGATTTGATCTGGGATCCTGATTTTCCCTAACTGGAGAAAAAGATTGGTGACAGAATGTAAGGATGAATAAATGACTGGTAATGGAAAACTGAGAGATGAATGCTACCTGCTGCAAAATTCAGGGACTAGAGAAAATAAATATAGCAAATATTTTCCTGAATATTCTTCCAGCTTTTCTAATTTGTTATTCCACAGTATAATATATAAAACATCCATTTAGATTTCCAGTCAAATTGTGTTCATCTATGTTCCCAATGGAAAGAATATTAAATGTCAATACTATATAAAAAGGTATAAATCCTAAAAACAAAGGAAAAATGAATGGGGACAAGAGTTAGTGAAAAGTATCACCAAATGAGTGGCAACTAAATTTGTAGGTAAACGGAAACTGAAACTTAGGAGCTTATACTGGGAGACAATGCTGAAAAGTGGGCTTTTCCCAATGGATCACTGGAAAGATTTGGAACTTGAGACAACACCAGGCACACTGGTCAGCCATAGTGAGTTTTGGAGCTGGGAAATTGTTGAAAAATCTACATAATCAGACCTCTTGCTTCCTGTCCCTCTCCTTGACCTGCACAGCCAGGTTAATACCCCTTTCCAACCTCCCCAGCAAACCAGATGTCTAGTCTCTGAGCAATTGGTCCATAGAAATTCTGGACTAGAGACTCCAAGAACAACAGAGTACAATTATGATGAAGGCGAAAGAAGGATTAAGTGCAAACACACCATTTCTGGATAGCATTTTATTATCAACCTTCCAGCATAATTTTAGTTTTTTAAGTAATGTGGAGGTGATTTGATAAAAATGTAAATTTGCCTAATAAAAGACTATCAAATCATCCTCATATAATTCTCTCATTCTTTTTATTCTTTTAAGAAGGAAGAAATATGTGAAAATATCCATGTTCTGTGACACTATTATAACTTAGGGCAATGTTCTTCACTTGGCTAGTGATAAAAGTGAAGGAAAACAAGGCACTAAGATTGGAATCAGCATCTCTACAACCATGCTTCCTGACAACTCTTTGAGAACCATCAGTGGTAACACAAAGGCCAGCCAGGACTGAAGTCCTATTAATATGGGAGGGGGGCATGGAAGTGCTGGGTAGAGAAGGGCAGGGTGCCTGGTGAGGGCTCCACCCTTGGGCCTGTGCCCATGGACCTAAATGAGGACAAGTGTTTCTGTTTTCACGCCCAAAAGATTGCCTTTTGGCCTGCTACGTTTCCCACCCTGTGCCCATAAAAACCCAGGAAGCTAGCCAGCACAGACACAAGCAGCTGTTGAGAGGAACAGAACACATTGACAGACACCAGCAGACACTGGCAGGCCAGTGACAGCGCAACAATGTGGACACCAAGGCTAATTCAGCAGGGGCAGTCCGATGCGAGTCCGGCCACTGGGCAGCCCAACTCCCGGGGAAGACCACCTTCCCACTCCATCCCCCTTCTGGCTCCCCATCCCTCTCACTGACAGCTACCTCCACCACTCAGTAAAACCTTGCACTCATCCTCCAAGCCCATGTGTGATCCAATTTTTCCAGTACACTAGGGCGAGAACCCAGGATACAAAAAGCCCTCTGTCTTTGCTAAGGCAAAGGGCCTAATTGAGCTGATTAACACGAGCTGCCTGCAGACAGCAAAGCTGAAAGAGTATACTGTAACACATATCCACTTGGGCCGCAGGAGTTGTAAATACTCACCCCCAGACGCTGCCATAGGATCAGAGCCCAAAAACGCTCTCCACAATCTCTGCAGCTGCCTGTCCACAGGCTCCCCTGGTGGGGTATGAGCAGCAGTGCACCAAAGAAGCTAGCCACGCCCCTGTCACATGCCCTGTGAGGAGAAAAAGGGACCTCTCCCTTTTCACCATGCTCCCCAGAAAATTTGGATCTTCTTGAATTCTTTATCCCTCTAGTGGAGGTTTCTACCGATGAAAGGACCTGGGAAGTTCTTCAAATCCAAAGGTGCTGGCTGGGAAGATGAGTGCAGAACAGGAGCCCAGTCTTGCTCCTCCATAGGGCTGCAATTGCCCCCAACAGCTGTCAGAGTTCCAGGTACGTGACCCCCACGGAACTCCCTTGCAGCAACTAGAGAGTATTGTTACATGGCCATGTAATTCTCAAGCCTACCATACCCTCTGTTTTCCTAATACTACCTGAGGGACTCAAATTACAAACAATACTTCTTTGCCTTTACCCTGCTAGCCAGAACCTAGGTGACCTACGAAGGTTAGTAAACCCATCCAAATTGCTGCACCTTTTTGCTTCTCCTTGCCTGACTCAAATCAGCAACTCTAGGACCAAAAAACTCCTCTCTGAAATCATGGGACAAAGTTGAAACTCTGCTGTTAGCTCTGTGGCTTTGATAATTTACCCATCATTCTTTCTTGTACTTTCTTGTACTTTTCTGCTTTACCTCACAGACTTGAGAGAGAAGCCCCAGTTTTCATAATAGAAAATTCCTTCTATCCCTGGATGAAGTTTTCTTTTCTTTTTGCATAAATATACATTTTCTTGGTCACCTCTGAAATTATTTCTTCATCAGTCCTCTCAGATTTTTATTTTGTTCCATTGTTTTCCTTTACTTCAACTGATCTTACAGATCTTACAGATCTTACAGGCAGCTCATTTCAGTTTCTTGCTTATTCCTAATCATATGCTTCTGAAATTATATGTTCATGAAAACACACACCACAGCACACATACATACACACATGCACACAAGTGCTCATTCCTGGATGGACGTTTTATTGTTACCATAGAAATATATCAGTTTTCTATCCAGTGAAAAAGCTGAATCATGACTGACAAATATTTATTTCATCTTATATTTGATTATTCCATTTTTAACATCTATGGCAAAAATTGATATTTTCTTTTCAATGTCTTTTTAGTTCAATTTTTTTCTTTTAAAGATAACAGTTCATGCCCACTCAAAACAAACAAACAAACAAAGCACTGAAACTATTAATGTAATTTGGACAATTATCCTAATAAGCTAGTTTCTAAATAAGTAGATAAAGAGTTAATATGTATAAAATTTTGGTGTACCATTGAGTACTGTTCTACATTGTATTTTTGTTAACCAATATGCTCACCTTAATATCATTATTAAGGACTCCTCTAGTTAATCACAAGATGTGTGTGCCTGTTAATCTGCCTAACACAATTTCTGTGATTCATGTGGACAAAGAAATTTAGAAACTACCACTAAATGGAATACTTCAGTAACATTCACCAAGTCTTGGGGGTGATTCAACAGTTCTTGTATTTCTTTACATTTCTGGATGACTTTTCGGTTTTCAAAGCATTGTTATTTATGTGACAGGGTCTGAGGATTCGACCGCCTTTATTATGAAAACAACTGTTTTGCTCACGTATCTATTCAGTGCTGCATTAGAAAGTTAGAATGTATACATATACATATATATTTTCCCCACACTTCCTAAGAATGTTTGAAGCTTAAGCTTTTCTTAACTTCAAAGAAAGAAAACCAGATTTTAGCTTGATACTAGTTCTAACTTTGAGTTTAATGGCAAAACAAGGCCTTTTATAAAAGCAAATGAAAATAGATGGTTTTAGAGGTGGCAAGAATTTATGTGAAAAAATAGAGTTTGGTGAGGGAATTACTGAGGAGGAGTGAGTTTATTTGATGATTGGCTGGGGCTCTGGGAGTCTGAGGAGAAGGAAAGGCTCTGGCCTGAGTAAAAGTTCAAGTATTTTTCAGGTGTATGAAGTGATTTGTCTATTGACTGTCCACCAGGAGTGATGACTTTACATGGCACCTAGAACATCTCCAAGCCCAGTACCCCTGAACATCCATCAACCTAAAGAGGGACCCCGGGACTGGCAGAGGAATGACAGTGAGAATTCCCTTACCAGTACTCGGTGGGTAAACTGAATAAGCCCCAGACCCTTGTTCTGGTACAGGAATCCTGGGCTTGGGACACTATGTTGACCATAACTTATCTCACTGAGCCCCACAAGAGCCCAGTTATGGGGGTTTTGCATATCTTTGTTATCCCCGTTTCCACAGATGAAGATGAAATCACATGTGGTTAGGAGCATGGACTTGGGGGCCAAGAAGATTTGAACTCTGATTCCATGTTATTCCTTAGAAGTCATGTGTTGAGCAAGTCATATTTGGCTTCTCTAAGCCACCTTTTCCCCATCTGGAAAAAATAGGCAAAATATCATAGCACATGCATTTATAGGATTATTGCCATGAGCTCATGAAAGTGAGCTCATGCAAGTAACAAATGTAATAATCCAGAGGCTAGATCATAATAACTATTCAATGAGTATAAGCTCTTGCTAGCATTAGGTAAAGCACAAAAAGATGAAGTGACTTGTTCAAGATAGTGTGGCTGGTTAGTAATAGCATCAGGGATCTCTCCACCAGCTCACATTCCTTCTGAGACATCAACATGGTATCCCTCCTGGGAGTTGGCAGCATCAGTGGAGAGCCTCCTTCAGGCTTTACCAACCTAACTGATTATACCTAGAAGGGATACTTGGTTCGTTTGTGCTTTTTGTCACCAGGCTCAATCAAACAAGCAGACTGTATGCTTAGTCATTTCTCCTGCCTCCAATCTCTTCTTCACCCTACATAAGAGAAACAGAACTCCTTAACTGGAAGTCAAGGCCTGTTACCACCTGCCCATGAACTTGCTCATCAGAAATGTTGTTAACCATGACATCTTCTGGGACCCCTTGTAGCAGCTGGACTCCACTTTCTCTGTGCCTTGAGGACTGGAGATTCATTTCTGCCTCCATGCATTGCCTATATCATCTTCTCAGGGATGGGGCAACCAGTGTCTCTGTTTGCCTGTCACAGTCTCATTTTATGCCTCGTGTCCAAGTATAATTACTAACAGCACCACTTCCACTCTTAAGAGTGGCCTGAATTGAATCATACATTATATAATCACTATATTTTGGCCTCTCCAATCTGAAAGCCCCTCTTGACTACGCTCCATTCAACCAAATCCTGCTAGTTCTTCACGAGTCAACTCAATCCTACCCCTGCATCAACTTTTCCCAACTATTCTTTATATAATGATTTTCCTCTATCTGGATCATTTACAGGGTTGCACCAGATTCTGTCATGCATTTTTCACATAGTTGTCTTCCATTTTTATTGAATTCTTAAATGTCATTTATAATAATGACATTTATATAATAATAGCTTGGGATTCTACAGTTCTCTAAGAACCAGTTTTCTGCAATGAAGAATGTATGTAATAATACATTTATATAGAAATAAGGCCAGGTGTGGTAGCTCACGCCTGTAATCCCAGCACTTTGGGAAGCCAAGGCAGGCAGATCACTTGAGGTCTGGACTTTGAGATCGGCCTGGCCAACATGGCGAAACCCTGTTTCTACTAAAAATATAAAAATTAGCTGGGCACGGTGACATGCATCTGTAATCCCAGCTACTCAGAAGGCTGAAGCAAGGGAATTGCCTGAACCCAGGAGGCGGAGGTTACAGTGAGCTGATATCACACCATTGCATTTCAGCCTGGGTGACACAGTGAGAATCCGTCTCAAAAATAATAATTACGATAAATTTATATAGAAATAAATAAATCTTCAGCTAAACATTGCTTCACCTATGAAGAAGAAAAATCTGTTATCTCTCCCTTTTCTATTTTTCTTAGTACTCAACAATTTCATGATTAGTTAAAAAACGGTATTTATCCCACCCCCCATTTAAACATTGCCAAATATTCTTCAATCTAAATTCCTCCTTTCCCCTTTTTTCATCATTCAATTGCTCATTACGTCCTGTGAATTCTGTCTCCAGAAATATTTCACCTCTGCTTTTTTCTTCCTTCCTATTGTCAGGGCCTTCCTTTGTACTCTTCATCTTCTGCTTATCAGATGACTGAATTAACATCCTTACTAGTTTCTCTGTATGTAGCTAATTTACTATCATAGAACTTTTGCACTACTATTTATGTGGTTTTCTAAAATTTAAATGTAACCAGACTCCTTCCCTATGGGAAAATCTTTACATGCCATCCCATAAACCACAGGAAAAATTCCAAATTCTGAGGTATAGAATTATACAAGCTCATGTCATTCAGGATCATTTTAGTTATAAGTGAAAGAAAACCACAATTAAATTTACTTTTGGAAGGTTTATATTGGCTTAGATAATTGAAAACATAGGGGCATAATTTCTTCAATGACAGCTTGATCAAAAGGTCCTAAGGACACTGCCAGGACTTGGTCTTTCTTTGCCCCTACTTTTGCACTACTCTACATCATTCTTGGACTGTACATGGTTGCCAAGTAATTCAAATTTATAGAAGAAAATAGAATAGATGTGTTTTTCAATAGCTTGAATAAAAGTCCTATGCCTTTTGGGGTTACCTGTTTGCCATTGAACCAGTCACTGTTAGAAAATACAATTTTGTTTTAATTTGCCAGTGAAAGATACCCAGCTCTAGAGCCTGGGAATGGAGCCAATACCTTCAGAAGCAGGTGGACTGAGAGTGAGGAAGAGTTTTAGTTACCCAGAATAAAACTGAGGTACTTATATCAAAAGATAAAGCCAGTGGGAAATTCTGGATTGCTGACAGCAGTGTAAGTATCATCATTTTTGGATCTTCCAAGATCTGCAGGCAGCTAGAAAGCAAAACCAAAAACTACTGGACAATAGATTTGTTACCAAAAAAAATCTAAAGGATGAGGTATCCATTGTTAAAATGAAAGTAAGTGGAGACAAACCTTCAATAGCCATAAGACCTGCATGATATTGGTCTTGCAGGAGGAAGCAGAAGGAAACAAAAGGATGCTTACTGAATCGAAGAACAAGAAAACCCCCAAAATAACCAGGAGTCTGGAAAGCAACACAGGACTAATCGAGAAAAACAGAAAATGAATAAAATAAATGAATTCAAGGAAAGTGTGAAGGAAATGAAACATTCTAGCACATGTGAACTTTCAAAATGGATTTTCTAGGGCTTTCTCCCAGAGAAAATCTCCACACTCCAGAGAAACTGCTAGGAGTGGAATCAGAATTAATTAGGATAGGAGAGTCCAAGTTTTATAAACTTAATGTCAACTATGTCATCCCAACACTTCTCCTGTATTCTATTTGTTGGAAGCAAGTTACTAATCCAGCCTCAAGGAGAGGGGATTATACAAGAGTGTGCATGCAGAAGGTGAGTACCACTGAGAGTCATTTTATAAGCTGCCTATTGCAGAGTTCATTCTAAGAGGTAACAGGAAAAATTCAAAGAGGAGCCAACATCTGTGGGTCTTGAAACATGTGTAAGTGTTCATCAAGAAGACCAACATGTAAAGGACATTCTAGACAGAGAATGCAGAACACCCTTGGAAACACCTGTTCCCTTCTGGGAAAAGCAGGACTAGAAAGTAAAGGCCATGATTAGAATGTTTCTGAAAGACAAATCTGGAGATGTAGAGAAAAGTCCAATTATGGGCCTGTGCCTTAGTCAGTTTTGGCTCCTATATAAAAAATTCCATAGACTGTGTGGCTTATACAATAGAAATTTATTTTTCACAGTTCTAAAAACTGGGATGTACAAGATCAAGGCACTGTCAGATCCAGTGTCTGGTGAAGCCACTTTTCCTGGTTTGCAGGAAGAGTGGTTTGCATGTGGCTCTCTTTTTACATCCTCACATGCTGGAGAGAGAGGGGGGAAGGAAACCCTCTCATGTCTCTTCTTATAAGGGCACTAATCTCATCACAAGAGCTCCACCTGATGACATAATTGCCTCCCCGAAGCACCATCTCCAAATACCATCACATTAGGTATTAGGGAGAATATAAACATTCAGTTTGTAACAACATAATATGATACCATCTGATCCTTATGCTTGGATGCACTGAATTGACAGCATTTTTTACAAAATTGATTAGTATTGTTGAGTTTATTTTCAGATGGCCAACATAAGACACTTTTCCAGCTTTTGTGGCTTCCTATTTTTATTCGGAGGAATGTGGTCACACCAGAAACACTGCAGCTTTTGACCACCATTCTCTCTCAAGTTTGACATATTCCATCTTAAACTAGCCTGTTGTAAACAAAGATCTATGTTCCCAGTTATAATGGTGGGGTCAAATATGTTCAATTTTCATCACCAACAAACTGTTTGAGACACAAATTATGGAATGGATAACTACTATCCATTGAGTCGTTCTTATATTCCTTTCTCCTATCATTTGTTGAAAGTTAAATTATAGCTGTAAAATATAATTTAGAATAAATAAGGATCTTTCCACCTCGAATTTTCAAAGTAAGAAAAGAAATAGAAGGAAAAAGGACCACGGACTACCTGAGAACCACAGATTAAGAATCCATGGTGTACTTGAACATGTGTCGCACAGTAGAAAAGGGAAGAAAATCTCAAAAACATGCTAAAGAAGAATTTTGGGCTGGGCGCAGTGACTCATGCCTATAATCCCAGCGCTTCGGGAGGCCGAGGTGGGTGGATCACAAAGTCAGGAGTTCGAGACTAGCCTTACCAATATGGTGAAACCCCGTCTCTACTAAAAATACAAAAAATTAGACAGGTATGGTGGCAGGCACCTGTCATCCCAGCTACTCAGGAGGCTGAGGCAGGAGAATTGCTTGAATCCGGGAGGTGGAAGTTGCAGTGAGCTGAGACCGTGCCACTGCATTCCAGCCTGGGCAACAAAGTGAGACTCCCTATCAAAAAAAAAAAAATGATGAAAAAGAAGAAGAATTTCATTTGCAATGTTTGCCTTGGGTCAAAAATATAAGCCTGTTTTAGGAGAGTCTTATTATCTGACATTATTTTCTTCCCCTGTACTCCCATAGAATTTTGCTTGTAACTGCTAAAATACTTATTACAGTCCACCCTATTAGAGTTGCAAATTAATATGCCTGCTTCTCCCACTAAATAATGAGCCTAGGAGTTGTCTTATTTGACTTCATATCTCTGTCTAAGCATTATGCTTAACACAGAGAAGTTTCTCCATGAATGTGAAAGACTTGACATGAATTCAAACAAAGACTTTAAAAGTATAGTTTACAAGAAGGCAATCCCAGAAGAATTGCTCTTGTAATTAATATGGTATCACATAATGGAAGATCAGTTTTCAAACTTCTGTCACTCAAACCACCCAAGAGTACAGGTTTTAAAATATTCAGTGATTAAATGTTTTAACTGTATGAAATTTATTTTCAGCAAATTCATTAATTATTCACTAATTTATATACATTCATAAACTTAAATTTCCCTTATGTAGCAGTGACTATTCATCTATTCTTATATTAATTTTTGATTACCAATTATGGTACCTACTAAGTTACCAGCTATTATTTGCTGAACACTATGATAAGTGATTGAAATGACTTCTGACACAAATTACCCAGAGTTAGGCCAAATTTCACAGGTTAAAGGAACAGTCCTACATGACAGACTACACCCACTTCAGACACCAGCACAAGTTCAAAGGTCCATATGCCACCTTCAATTCTGACCAGATGGCTATAAATTCAGGGCTTCTCACTACCCTTTCAGTTTCAACAATTTGCTGGCACAATTTGTAGAATTTAGAAAAGTACTCTTCTTACAATTACAGTTTCATTGTAGCAAAACTGAAGCAGCCAAATCAGAACAAGCCAACATGAGAGATGCACAGGGCAAAATCTGGGGTGTCCTAAATGCAAAGTGTCCATTGTCTTTCCTTTTGGCGTCAGGACACTTCCCAAAACATCAATGTGTGGCAATTCACCAAAAGTACTGTACGATACAATACAGAGCACAGAAGCTCACCTGATGATATGGTTTGGCTGTGACCTCACCCAAATCTCATCTTGAATTGTAGCTTCCATAATTCCCACTTGTTGTAGGAGGGACCCAGTGGGAGGTAGTTGAATCATGGGGGCAGGTCTTTCCCATGCTGTTCTCATGGTAGTGAGTAAGTCTCATGAGATCTGATGGTTTTATAAATGGGAGTTCCCCTACACAAGCTCTCTCTTGCCTGCCGCCAGGTAAGATATCCCTTTGCTCTTTCTTCATCTTCTGCCATGATTGTGAGGCTTCCCCAGTCATGAGTCCATTAAACTTCCTTCCTTTATAAATTACCCAGTCGCAGGTATGTCTTTATTGGCAGCGTGAGGACAGACTAATATACCTGAGCTTCAGATTCCTGAGATTATATTGGGACTTTATTATGTAGGTAAGATTGGCTGAATCATTGACCATGAGGTTGAATTCAGTCTCCAGTCTGAATCCTCCCTGGAGATTAGGCTAACATGATATGACTCAAAATCCCAATTGTTTTCATTTTTCTTTTTTTCAACTTTTATTTTAGAATAAGGGGGTACATATGTACATGTGCATGTTTATAACAAAACTATTTTGCATGATGCTGAAGTTGGTGGTACAAATGAAACTGTCACCCATGTAGTCAGCATAGTACCCAATAAGTAGTTTTTATCAGTCCTTATCCCCTTCCCTTCCAATCCCCTTCATGTATTCTCTAGTGACTATTATTCCCAATTTTATGTCCATGAGTACCCAATGTTTAACTTTCACTTATAAGTGAGAACATGGGGTATTCAGTTTTCTGTTTCCGTGTTAGTTTACTTAGGATAATGGTTTCCTGCTGCATTTATATTGCCACAAAGGATATGATTTTGTTCTCTTTTATGGCTGCATAGTGTTCCACAGTGTATATGTACCACATTTTCTTTATCCAATCCATTACTGATGGGAAACTGGGTTAATTTCATGTCAACCCATGTAACATTCTATTGTGAATAATGCTGTGATGAAAATATGGGTGTACATGTCTTTTTGGTAGAATAATTTATTTTCCATTGGATATACCCAGTAGTGGGATTGCTAGGTTGAAGAGTAGTTGAACTCTCAGTTCCTTGAAGAATCTCCAAACTGCTTTTCACAGTGACTGAACTAATTTACATTCCCACCAACAGTGTATAAATGTCCCCTTTTCTCTGTAGCCTTGCCGACACAAAAACCCTTCTGTCTGGTGTGAAATGGTTTCTCATTGTGGCTTCGATTTGCATTTCTCTGATGATTAGTGATGATGAACATTTTCTCATATGTTTGTTGGCTGAAAGCCCCAGTGCTTTATTCACATGGTTGGTATTTCTGTATGATCAGCCCCTATCCTGAGTCATCTCATTAGCTTTAAATATCTGGGGGCCTACCATAAGCCACCTTATTAGTATAAACTATCAGAACCTACCAAGAATAACAAAGATACTCCTCTCACTTGAACAATCCCAAGCATTGAGAGGCTACCTCTCAGAAACAGTGGACAAAGATCAGCCAAACTCTCCATTAAACTGTTATGCTTTTCATGTGTTATCTAATATAATTCCAATAATTCATATGTTCACCTGTGGAGTTGGGTGGTGTTACTCCAGAGCTTAGGAATACAAGTTCAGGGAACTTAAATAAATTACCCAAGGTCATGCAGCTAATGAGTGGCAACGCCAGATTTGAAACCATGTCTTTCTTTTTATATTCCCTTTCTAAAATTTTCTAATATCCTACCTAATCATGCCTCAAGTTCAACTTTATTAGAAAAATTAATAATAATTTTCATCTCCCATAGTACAGTTACCTAGTCATGGTTTCAGCAGAAGAATGAATATTTATATGAAAAATATTTAGCATGCTCAGTAATTATCTTCAAAGGAGATATCTTCAGGAGAAGATATCTTCAGGAGTAATTATCTTCAAGAGAGGCAATGAAATCTTAAGGACAAAAATTGACCTGAGTTCTAATTCCTGCCAATTCCTAACTAGCCACTAATTTGTCACTTTTGTTAAAATATTTATATCTGATAATGAGTTTCTATCTACGAATGCTCACCAATATTACAAGATTATCATAAAATTCAAAGAACAGTTGTGAATCTAGTAGCCATATTTCCCAAATGCCCTTATTTTCCTCTAGCGATCCATAACACTTTGTAACATTTCAAATGATTTAAATATACAATTTCAATAGTTAAACAGATTGTAAAATCTCAATCACAAAGAATTAGTTTTTCAATGATATAACCCAAATTGCCAGATTAGGTTCTGGTAAGCAGTAGACACTCAAGTTTTGAAGCATATGTGGTAGGTGGCATGAATCGTGAATAGAGCAAACTTTAACTTTCTCAAACCAATTATCCCACTGAGGAAGCCAGGAAAAATTGTAGAAAATATTTTTAAGATATGTGTATGGTAATAGAGACGATAAGAAAATATTGCAAAGTTACTGGACCAAGAACCGAAGGAGAAGGAAGTCTGGGGAAAAAAAAAAAAAAAAAACTGAATTTCGGCTTCTTTATGTCAAGGGCATTTGCTGATTATAGAAGATTGCTCTTAACAGGTTTGTTGTGCTAGTGAAACAAAAACTGGGGTCCGGGGATCCCCCAGTAGAGGGCAGGTCGGGAAAGCTGGTGGATCTATCTAGCTTTAGACTGGATCCCCCAGGTACTTCACCCTTAAAGTACAGATAAACAAAAAGTACACAGGTCCTTGTAGAAATTGGCAGTTTTGCTTGAATCATGTCAATTCTGGAAATTGTTTAGGTTGATCCATGATTGCTAGCATCTCCAAGGCACCTACAGGTACAAACACAAGTTCTCTGTGAATAAAGATAATATCCATAAACAACTTTGAGTACAATAGTATACAATAAAAAGTAACCAGGCACCAAAGGGAACAAAACTGCCTGAATGAACACTAGTAGAAACAGGTAGTGAAAACAGGTCAAATTATACTACAACTGTTGGAGTTATTGGGCATGAAGAAAAGAGAGAGGAAGATAAAGAATAGGAGTTAAGAGAGAGAGAGAAAATAGTGATATGATCTAAAATACATGTAATTGGAGTCCCTGAGATAAAGAAGAAAAAAAAGCAGAAGAACTATTTAATGTAAATGATTCCAAAACTGAAGACCTTAATCCAGAGATCAAAAAAGCCATATAAATCCCAAGGACACAAATGGAAAAAAAAAAAAAAAAAAAGCCTGTACCTAATAACATAATAGTATAAGTGCTGAAAACATAAGTAGAAACCTTAAGTAGCCAAAGCAGTAGGAGACAAGGTGGAAAGAATGTTGCCCTCAAAGAAGTAAGAGTGGACCTTTCAATAAAAACAATGGAGCCCAGAAGACAACTGAATACTACTTTCAAGTGAAAATGACCAAAAAATAAAATACCTTCCAACACAGAAATATATATCCAGTGAAAATATTGTTCAAAATGGAAGTACGTTAACGATGTGTGAAGGAAAATAAGAACTCAGAAAATGCTTCTCTGATAAACTCATATTAATGAAAATAGTAAAATGTTACAAACTTCCTTTTAGAGGTCAGAAATAATACAAGGACATCTGATATGACAACTTCTGGTCAAAGATTAGAACTGAAGAAAATATACTGATATTATTTGTCAATAATCCCAAAGATTATATTAAAAAACTATTATAATTAATAAACAAGAGTACTAAGGTTTGTGAATACAAGGTCAATGTAGCATCGACTACATTTCTATTTATTAGTAACAAACAGTTAAAAAAATGAACTGAAGAAAAAACACTTCCAATAACATCAAAAATATCAAATACCTAGGAATGAATAGCTCTAACAAAGCAGGCAAAAGACCTCTATCTAGAAAACTCTATAATAATAACGGCACATTTAGATATTCTTTAATTTTAAAGAGTGCTTCAATAAATCAAAGAATATACCATGTTTGTGAACTTAAAATTTATTATATAGATATTAGATATCCCTAAATGTGCCTATAATTTTAGAGCAGTCTCTCAATTAAAATCTGTGTGTGTGAAGGTACTGGTATATGGGTGTATAGACTGAGAACAATCACAATAATCTTAAAAAAAGAAGAGCAAGAAGAGAGAATCTGCCTTGCCACATATCAAAAATGATAAAGCTACAATAAGATAATGTGGTATGGACATACGAATAGACAGACCAATGGGAACGAACAGAAACTAACACACATATATGAGGATATTTGATTTACAATACAGGAAAAGGCAGAGCAGTGAAGGAAGTCTTTTCAATATATAATGCTGCAACAATTGCTACCCACACAAGGAAAAAAGGTAAAACTTAACACCTACCTTACACTGTTCACAAAAATAAACATTTTACAAAATCAATTCCAGGTGGATTATAGTTCTATATGTGAAAGATAGAACAATAAAAATTTATAGAAGATAACATAGGAGCATATCCTCATAATTTGGGAATAAGAAAGCTCTTCTTAAACAGAACAACAAAGTACTAACCATAAAGGGAAAGACTCATAATTTGGGCAATATCAAAAGACACCATTAAGAGAGTAAAATGACAAGCTACAGAGTAAAAGAAAATAGTTTCAATATCTAGTAACCTATAATTTTCTACAAAATGTGAAGAATCCTACACATCAATAAGAAAAAAGACCAGGCATGGTGGCTCCAGCCTACAAACTCAGCACTTTGGGAGGCTAAAGCAGGAGGATACTTGAGGCCAGGAGTTCAAGACCAGTCTGTGCAGCATAGTGAGACCCCTGTCTCTACAAAAAATTAAAAAGTCTGATGTAGTGGCACACACCTGTAGTCCTAGCCACTTGGGAGGCTGAGGCAGAAGAATCACTTGAGCCCAGGCATCTGAGGTTACAGTGAGCGATAATTGCACCACTGCACTCTAGCCTGGGTAACAATGTGAGAACCTGTCTCAAAAAATAATAAAATAAAATAACATAACATAAATAAAATAAAACAATAAGACTCAATCAGACACTTTACAAAAGAGGATGTCCAAATAGTCAATAAGGAAATGAAAATGATTTTAAGAACATTAGTCCCAAAGAAATACAAATTAAAACCTGAGAGAGATAAAATAAACACCCCCCAGAATGGCTGAAATTGAAATAACTGAAATATCAAGTGTTGGTAAGGACATGGAACAATAAAATTACTTACATTGTTGGCGGAAATATAAATTTGCACAGCCACTTTGTAAAACAATTCAGAAGGTTCTACTAAATTTCAGGACAGACATATCCTACAAATTAACAATTTCACTCCTAGGGGTATGTCCAACAATAATGAGAGCACCTATGCAACCAAGAGTTATGTATAAGAATATGTATAGCTGTGTTCTTTGTAATAGCCAAAAAACTGAAAGAAATCCAAATGTGAAGCAACATTAGAAAGGGTAGTGTTACTTGCATACAAATAAATATTTACAGCAGGCAGTTCCAAGATGGCCGAATAGGAACAGCTCCAGCCTCCAGATCCCAGCGTGAGTGACACAGAAGACAGGTGATTTCTGCATTTCCAGCTGAGGTACTAGGTTCATCTCACTGGGGTGTGTCAGACAGTGGATGCATGACAGTAGGTGCAGCCCACCGCCTAAGAGTCAAAGCAGGGCAAAGCATAACCTCACCCATGAAGTGCAAGGGGGAAGGGCATTCCCTTTCCTAGCCAAGGGAAACAGTCACACACAACACCTGGAAAATCAGGTCACTCCCACCCTAATACTGTGCTTTACCAAGGGTCTTAGCAAACGGCACACCAGGAGATTATATCCCACATCTGGCTTGGAGGGTCCCACGCCCACAAAACCTCCCTCATTCTAGCTCAGCAGTCTGAGATCTAACTGCAAGGCGGCAGCAAGGCTTGGGGAGGGGCACCCACCATTCCTGAGGCTTGTGTAAGTAAACAAAGTGGCTGGGAAGCTCGAACTGGGTGGAGCCCACCATAGCTCAAGGAGGCCTGCCTGCTTCTGTAGACTCCACCTCTGGGGATAGGGCATAGCCAAACAAAAGGCAGCAGAAACCTCTGCAGATTTAAATGTCCCTGTCTGACAGCTTTGAAGAGAGTAGTGGTTCTCCCAGCACAGAGTTTGAGATCTGAGAACTGACAGACTGCCTGCTCAAGTGGGTCCCTGACCCCTGAGTAGCCTAACTGGGAGACATCCCCCACTAGGTGCAGACCAACACCTCACACCTCACATGGCCAGGCACCCCACTGAGACGAAGCTTCCAGAGGAATGATCAGGCAACAACATCTGCTGTTCAGCAATATTCACTCTTCTGCAGCCTCCGCTGCTGATACCAAGGCAAACAGGATCGGGAGTGGACCTCCAGCAAACCCCAACAGACCTGCAGCTGAGGGTCCTGACTGTTAGAAAGAAAATTAACAAACAGAAAGGATATCCACACCAAAACCCCATCTATACGTCACCATCATCAAAGACCAAAGGTAGATCAAACCACAAAAATGGGGGAAAAAACAGAGCAGAAAAGCTGAAAATTCTAAAAATCAGAGCACCTATCTCCCTCCAAAGAAATGCAGCTCCTCGCCAGCTATGGAACAAAGCTGGACAGAGAATGACCTTGACGAGATGAGAGAGGAGGGCTTCAGACAATCAAACTTCTCCGAGCTAAAGGAAGAAGTTCGAACCCATCACAAAGAAGCTAAAAACCTTGAAAAAAGATTTGACAAATGGCTAGCTAGAATAATCAATGTAGAGAAGTCCTTAAATGACCTGATAGAGCTGAAAACCATGGCACAAGAACTATGCGACAAATGCACAAGCTTCAGTAATTGATTCAATCAACTGGAAGAAAGAGTATCAGTGATTGAAGATCAAATGAATGAAATGAAGTGAGAAGAGAAGTTTAGAGAAAAAAGAGTAAAAAGAAATGAACAAAGTCACCAAAAAATATGGGACTATGTGAAAAGACCAAATCTACATCTGATTGGTGTACCTGAAAGTGATGGGGAGAATGGAACCAAGTTGGAAAACACTCTGCAGGATATTATCCAGGAAAACATCCTCAACCTATCAAGGCAGATCAACATTCAAATTCAGGAAATACAGAGAATGCCACAAAGATACTCTTCAAGAAGAGCAACTCCAAGACACATAATTGTCAGATTCACCAAAGTTGAAATGAAGGAAAAAAATGTTAAGGGCAGCCAGAGAGAAAGGTCGGGTTATCCACAAAGGATAACCCATCAGACTAACACCAGATCTCTCGGCAGAAACACTACAAGTCAGAAGGGAGTGGGGGCCAATATTCAACATTCTTAAAGAAAATAATTTTCAACCCAGAATTTCATATCCAGCCAAACTAAGTTTCGTAAGTGAAGGAGAAATAAAATCCTTTACAGACAAGCAAATGCATAGAGATTTTGTCACCACCAGGCCTGCCCCACAGAGATCCTGAAAGAAGCACTAAACAAGGAAAGGAACAACTGGTACCACCCATTGCAAAAACATGCAAAAATGTATAAAGACCATCGATGCTAGGAAGAAAGTACATCAACTAACGAGCAACATAACCAGCTAACATCATAATGACAGGATCAGGATCACACATAACAATATTAACCTTAAATGTAAATGGGTCAAATCCTCTAATTAAAAGACACAGGCTGGCAAATTGGATAAAGAGTCAAGACCCATCAGTTTGCTGTACTCTGGAGACCCATCTCACGTGCAGAGACACACATAGGCTCAAAATAATGGGATGGAGGAAGATCTACCAAGCAAATGGAAAACAAAAAAAGGCAGGGTTGCAATCCTAGTCTCTGATAAAACAGATTTTAAACCAACAAAGATCAAAAGAGACAAAGAAGGTCATTACATAATGGTAAACAAATCAATTCAACAAGAAGAGCTAACTATCCTAAATATATATGCACCCAATACAGGAGCACCCAGATTCATAAAACAAGTCTTTAGAAACCTACAAAGAGACTTAGACTCCCACACAATAATAATGGGAGACTTTAACACCCAATTGTCAACATTAGACAGATCAATGAGATAGAAAGTTAACAAGGATATCCAGGAATTGAAGTCATCTCTGCACCAAGTGGACCTAATAGACATCTACAGAACTCTCCACCCAAATCAACAGAGTATACATTCTTCTTAGCACCACACAACACTTATTCCAAAATTGACCACATAGTTGGAAGTAAAGCACTCCTCAGGAAATGTAAAAGAACAGAAATTATAACAAACTGTCTCTCAGACCACAGTGCAATCAAACAAGAACTCAGGACTAAGAAACTCACTCAAAACCTCTCAACTACATGGAAAGAACAACCTGCTCCTGAATGACTACTGGGTACATAATAAAATGAAGGCAGAAATAAACATGTTCTTTGAAATCAATGAGAACAAAGACATAACACACCAGAATCTCTGGGACACATTTAAAGCAGTATGTAGAGGGAAATTTATAGCACTAAATTCCCACAAGAGAAAGCTGGAAAGATCTAAAATTGACACCCTAACATCACAATTAAAAGAACTAGAGAAGCAAGAGCAAATACATTCAACAGCCAGCATAAGGCAAGAAATAACTAAGATCAGAGCAGAACTGAAGGAGATAGAGACACAAAAAAACCCTAAAAAAAAAAAAAAAAAAAAAAAATCAATGAATCCAGGAGCTGGTTTTTTGAAAAGATCAACAAAATTGACAGACCATTAGCAAGACTAATAAAGAAGAAAAGAGAGAAGAATCAAATAGACGCAATTAAAAATGATAAAGGAGACATCACCACTGACCCCACAGAAATACAAACTACTATCAGAGAATACTATAAACACCCCTGTGCAAATAAACTAGAAAACCTAGAAGAAATGGATAATTTCCTGGATGCATACACTCTCCCAAGACTAAACTAGGAAGAAGTTGAATCCCTGAATAGACCAATAACAGGCTCTGAAATTGAGGCAATAATTAATAGCCTACCAACTAAAAAATGTCCAGGACCAGATGGATTCACAGTTGAATTCTACCAGAGATACAAGGAGGAGCTGGTACCATTCCTTCTGAAACTATTCCAATCAATACAAAAAGAAGGAATCCTCCCTAACTCATTTTATGAGGCCAACATCATCCTGATACCAAAGCCTGGCAGAGACACAACAAAAAAAGAGAATTTTAGACCAATATCCCTGATGAACATCGATATAAAAATCCTCAATAAAATAGTGGCAAATCGAATCCAGCAGCACATCAAAAAGCTTATCCACCATGATCAAGTGGGCTTCATCCCTGGGATGTAAGGCTGGTTCAACATATGCAAATCAATAAATGTAATCCAGCATATAAACAGAACCAAAGGCAAAAACCACATGATTATCCCAACAGATGCAGAAAAGGCCTTTGACAAAATTCAACAGCCCTTCATGCTAAAAACTCTCAATAATTTCAGTATTGATGGAAGGTATCTCAAAATAATAAGAGCTATTTCTGACAAACCTACAGCCAATATCATACTGAATGGGCAAAAACTGGAAGCATTCCCTCTGAAAACTGGCACAAGACAGTGATGCCCTCTCTCATCACTCCTGTTCAACATAGTGTTGTAAGTTCTGGCGAGGGAAATCAGGTGGGATAAAGAAATAAAGGACATTTCAATTAGGAAAAGAGGAAATCAAATTGTCCCTGTTTGCAGATGACATGATTGTATATTTAGAAATCCCCATCATCTCAATCCAAAATCTCCTTAAGCTGATAAGCAAATTCAGGAAAGTCACAGGATACAAAATCAATGTGCAAAAATCACAAGCAATCTTATACACCAATAACAGACAAGCAGAGAGCCAAATCATGAGTGAACTCCTATTCACAATAGCTTCAAAGAGAATAAAATACCTAGGAATAAAACTTACAAGGGATGTGAAGAACCTCTTCAAGGAGAACTACAAACCACTGCTCAGTGAAATAAAAGAGGACACAAACAAATAACATACCATGCTCATGGATAGAAAGAATCAACATTGTGAAAATGTCCATACTGACCAAGGTAATTTATAGATTCAATGCCATCTCCATCAAGCTACCAGTGACTTTCTTCACAGAATTGGAAAAAACTACTTTAAAGTTCATATGGAACCAAAAAAGAGCCCACATTGCCAAGACAATCCTAAGCCAAAAGAACAAAGCTGGAGGCATCACACTACCTGACGTCAAACTATACTACAAGGCTACAGTAACCAAAACAGCATGGTACTGGTACCAAAACAGAGATATAGACCAATGGAACAGAACAGAGGCCTCAGAAATAATACCACACATCTACAGCCATCTGATCTTTGACAAACCTGACAAAAACAAGAAATGGGGAAAGGATTCCCTATTTAATAACTAGTGCTGGGAAAACTGGCTAGCCATAAGTAGGAAGCTGAAACTGGATCCCTTCCTATGCCTTATACAAAAATTAATTCAAGATGGATTAGAGACTTAAATGTTGTACCTAAAACCATAAAAATTCTAGAAGAAAACCTAGGCAATACCATTCAGGACATAGGCATGGGCAAGGACTTCATGTCCAAAACCCAAAAGCAATGGCAACAATAGCCAAAATTGACAAATGGGATCTAATTAAAGTAGAGAGCTTCTGCACAGCAAAAGAAACTACCATCAGAGTGAAGAGGCAACCTACAGAATGGGAGAAAATTTCTGCAGTCTACTCATCTGACAAAGGGCTAATATCCAGAACCTACAAAGAACCCAAACAAATTTACAAGAAAAAAAACAACCCCATTAAAAAGTGGGCAAAGGATATGAACAGACACTTCTCAAAAGAAGACATTTATGCAGCCAACAGACACATGAAAAAATGCTCATCGCTAGCCATCAGAGAAATGCAAATCAAAACCACAATGAGATACCATCTCACACCAGTTAGAATGACGATCATTAAAATGTCAGGAAACAACAGGTGCTGGAGTGGATGTGGAGAAACAGGAACACTTTTACACTGTTGATGGGACTGCAAACTAGTTCAACCATTGTGGAAGACAGTGTGGCATTTCCTCAAGGATCTAGAACTAGAAATACCATTTGACCCAGCCATCCCATTACTGGGTATATACCCAAAGGATTATAAATCATGCTGCTGTAAAGACACATGCACAAGTATGTTTACTGCGGCACTATTCACAATAGCAAAGACTTGGAATCAACCCAAATGTCCATCAGTGACAGACTAGATTAAGAAAATGTGGCACATATACACCATGGAATACTATGCAGCCAAAAAAAGGATGAGTTCATGTCCTTTGTAGGGACATGGATGCAGCTGGAAACCATCATTCTCAGCAAACTATTGCAAGAACAGAAAACCAAATACCGCATGTTCTCACTCATAGGTGGGAATTGAACAATGAGATCACTTGGACACAGGAAGGGGAACATCACACACAGGGTACTGTTGTGGGGTGGGAGAAGGGGGAGGGATAGCATTAGGAGACATACCGAATGTAAATGACGAGTTAATGGGTGCAGCACACCAACATGGCACATGTATACATATGTAACAAACCTGCATGTTGTGCACATGCACCCTAGAACATAAAATATAATAAAATAATTACAGCAATGAAAATTAACAAACTGCAATGACATGTAATGTAACAACATAGATGAATTTCACCAATATGTTGAAGAAAATAAGCCAGACAAAATCTCTACAAACGATACGATTACATTACATAAAACAGGCAAAGGTAACTTATTGGTGAGAATATTATACAGAAGCCTGAAAGCTAGGATTATTAAAGTCAGGATAATGTATTTCTGGGTGAAAGGAGGGAATGATGTTCAGGAAGTGTATGGTGGGTTCTTCTCTGTCTTGACACTCTTCTTTCTTTGCTTGAATGATGATTAAATGGCATTTTGGAATATGATTCATATATTTTTGGGTTTTGCCCATTTCTCTATGTCTATATCTTACCACAAAGAAAGGTTTATAAAATTATGAAGGGATAGTTTATGCAAATATAAACTTCTCAATGGTAATTACCTCTTAAAAGGAAAGGGAATAGTATAAGCAAGGGCGTGCAAAAAGTTCAAGTATATCTGTAACATTTTATTTCTGAAAAGGAATATGAAGAAGTAATATCAAATATGAAGAGTTATGTCTCTTAAATTTGGTGAACATTAATTATATTATTAGTCTCTGCACATTCTGTAGATTTGAAATATTTGAAAATTATTTTTAAAAGAAACTTACTATTTTCTGTCTCCCATGGGACTCACTCAATGCATAGGGAGTTTAAAATAAATAATTGCACATTGGTTGAGGAATTGATTTGTGATTTATTTCAATTGAGAAGAAAAAGTATTCTTAATTTAACTCTGTGTCTTGTCAACACCACTGTCCTTATTCCTCCTACCAGACAGGATCCAGTCAAGCTGACCTTGGAACGTGCTGTTTTCTCTTCCCAGGTTGCTCCTCCTCAGCTTTTGAATGACTGCTTGCTTTTCAGCAATAAGGTCTCAGTTTAAAAGTCCCTTCTTTAGAGAAGAGAGCTTGCTTGATTGTGGTATACACCATTCCCCACCCAAATAGGCAAATTCTATTATATACCCTTTTTACTTTCTTCACCAATTACTGTTTGAAATTACATTTCCTTCTTTTTTTTCACCTATTTATTGTCTTACTCTCCTCACTAACAGCAAAGTCTCAAAGAGGGTAGAATGTCTGTCTGTATCTATATTGTTCACCACCATTTCATGAGAGTGTAGAATGCCTGGCAAATAGTAGATGTTTAATAACTATTTGTTGGACAGATGATTCAGTCAAGGCAATAAGAATTTTACTATGCATTTCATTTTATTGTCACAATATATATTTTATATATTTACAATTCTACATGTATATATAATTTAGGAATAAAAGACGTTCTTGGGAAATTTGTCAGGAAAAATGAAATTTATTAACAATTCAGACTGCAATCTATCAGTTATTACTACATGTTAACTACAAGCTGAAATACTTATGATCCACATTTCAAATAAATGTTATGAGAAACTTTTTAAATGTCTTTTTTAAGACCAGAAGGAAAAGCAGTTAAAAATAGAGCCAAATAGCTAATGCATCCTTTGTACCTCACAAGGTAATGCCATCTCTCAGAACTTTAATTTCCTAAAGTCAAGATTGTAAGAAATTACCTGAGTAATGAAGAGTTCATTTGCAAGAATTAGAAAGTTTTTGGGAAGGGACGAAATGTCATTTCACATCTGATTAAATTACAAAGATTGTATTTCATTCTTAAGAGAACACAGAAATGATTGTTTTTAAATAAGTAAGATGCCCAGCATGTTACAGCATTGCACTGAGAAATAATAGAAAAGTTTTTAAGTTAATTGCATGTTAATGACTAAGTTAAATTCAAAATGGCAATCAGCAGAAGCTAGGAAATATTTGTCTTGTTTAAATCACATAGTAGTAACCTTTAAATATCATGAAGCAGTCACTACATAAAAAATGCAATCAAATTATAAAAGAGGCATATAATATTTTTGAGGCCGGGAGCAGTGGCTCAAGCCTGTAATCCCAGCACTTTGGAGGCCGAGATGGGCGGATCACGAGGTCAGGAAATCGAGACCATCCTGGCGAACACGGTGAAACCCCGTCTCTACTAAAAAAATACAAAAAACTAGCTGGGCGAGGTGGCGAGCGCCTGTAGTCCCAGCTACTTGGGAGCCTGAGGCAGGAGAATGGCGTAAACCCGCGAGGCGGAGCTTGCAGTGAGCCGAGATCGAGCCACTGCACTCCAGCCTGGGCGACAGAGCGAGACTCCCTCTCAAAAAAAAAAAAAGAAATTTTTTTGAAACTTTACATAAAATACAAAAAAATGGTTAAAGGGAGAGAAAAACATAACAAGGAAGATGCATAACTAAGATAATAAATCACAAAGATAGTTGGAAAGAAATAATTAATATTTTATAAAATGACTCTATGAAGAATTATTATCTTTTAAATATTGCTGATGGATATTTTTAAAGAATCTCTTTCCAGACAAAGAGATATATGTTTTTCTTTTTTCTTATTCTTTAATTGTTTAATTTTTGTTCAGGTTTTTTAATTCCTACTCTCTCTCTCTCATTCTTTTTCTACCAGTCAACAGTTCTCATTGTTAGATATTTTTTTTTTTAGTTTACTTATTTTCACAGGTAAAAGAAGGAACTCTACCAGTATAATATAAATGTTCTCTCACAGTCAGAAGATACTAATACCTTAAAAGAAGTATGCTTTATTTTAAACTAACAACTGTGGTATCAGTTAATTTAATGTAATAATTACCAATGTGTCTGACTTGTTTTCATTCACATTAGAGGCTTGTTAGAAAAGCAATGAATTGATCACTAATTGGAAATGGTTAGTCAACGATTATTTTTTAATAATATTTATTGACTGTATATAATGGGTCTGAATTGGTGCTAAGCAATGAGAATAACACAAAGCAAAGAAGACATCATCCCTCCTTTCAAGAGAATCAACATCTACTGGCAGAGTTTTACTTGTAAGTGTATTATTATCATACCATGTGGAAACGTAAGTAGCAATCAAATTCTTAGGTTTAAAAAAAAAATCCCTAGGTTACTCTACCCATAAGCATTTAAACAACTCGCTTCACATCTTTAAAACAAAACAAAATGAAACAAAAACACACCTCGGATCCTACATAATGTTCCAACTACCTTTTATATATATTCCCCGCTTTCCTTATCCAAAGTTCCTGAATATTGTCTAGACTTGCTGCCACCATTATCTCACCTCCCTCTCAGTCCTAAACCCAAATTCTATCCATCCAGCTTCACTCAAGTGACCCATATGTGGTAAATCCCATGGACCTCATTTCAGCACTGATGCTGCTACCCTTCAACAACATTTGACATTCCTGTACATGATTGCAGACTTGAAGCACTATTTCCTCTCTTTCCTCTGGCTTTGCTCTGTAGTGTATTTCATTCACTGTCTCTTTTGCGAATGCCTTCTCCTCTACCAATCATTAAACGTGAGTGTTGTTCAGAACTGTGCCCTACACTCCACTTTCTTCATGGGTACTCCATCCCCTATGGCATCAATTGCATCAACACTCTAACCACTTTCAAATTTGTATCAATAGCCTAGACCTCAGTTCTTCTAATTGGATCTATTTATACAATTTATTTAAAAACACTTTTACTTTTATGCCAAAATTCCTTCAACATAACATATCCATAACTGCAGGCATACAATCTTTCCCCCAAGCAACCATTACTCCTTCCCAATTCTCTTTAGAAAATTGCACAATAATCACCCAGTTGCTATGACAGAAACCTGAGACTCACCCTTCACAGCTCTTCCTAGCTTCAGCACCACTCATATCAAGTCCTTTACTAACTTATCTCTGAAATGAATTAATTTCCCTGTGTCTCCACTGCCATCACCTTAGTTCAAACATCCATAGTCTCTTTCCTGGATTTCATTAATAACTCCCAGCATGTTTCCATACTTCCAACTTTTCAACATATTCCTCTTGCTGCAAGCATAGTAATCATTCTTGAAGCAGTTCTACCTGTACCACTTTTGTGCTTATAGCATTTTGGTGAACCTTCTGTGGCTATAAAGATATTAAGAGAAGCTGAGTTTAGTGCTATTTCTGAAGTATGATAAATAGGATTTGATACATGGAGTGCAAAAAAGAGGGAGCTCTTAAGACTTTTTCAAGTTAGCTTGAGATATTGAGATAATATCATTTTAAAAGACCACATTTGCGGGGCAAAGACGAAGAGAAGATGGGTTCAATGTCATACCTGCTGAGGTTAGAGCACACAAGAGATACTGCAGATTAGTAACCATGGGAAAGATGGAAACTAGAGGTAGATAGATGTCATAGACATGACTCAAATTCCCAGGAAATATTTGTAGAACAAAGAAATAAGGACCAAGAATGGAATCCTGAGGAATACTAACATTTAAGAAGTAGGGGTGACAGAAGATGAAAAGTAAGGAAGACTGAGAACAACAGAGAAAAGGGAAAACCAAAAATGATATTTGAACCCTGGAATTAGGTAAAAATGTGCATTGCTTTTTATTATACACTGAGCTCAGTTCTAAATGTCTTTTCAAAAAAAAAAAAAGAACAATGGCAGCAAAATAAAAATAAAAATGCCTAGTAGAGTTGATCCTTGAACACCAAAGGTTTGAACTCTGTGGGTCCACTTACATGCAGATTTTCTTCAGCCTCTGCTACCCCTGAGACAGCCAGACCAAGCCACCTCTGCTTCCTCCTCAGCCTACTCAACACAAAGATAATGACAATGAAGACCTTTATGATTATTCACTTTCACTAAATGAATATGTTCTGTTCCTTGTAACTTTCTTAATAACATTTTTCTTTTTCTACCTTGCTTTATTGTGTGAATACAGTATATAATACATATATCATACAAAATTGTGTGTTAACTCTTTATGGTATTGGTAAAGCTTCCAGTCAACAGGAGGAAATTGGTAGTTAAGCTTTGAGTGTCAAAATGTATAAATGGATTTGCAACTGCTCGAGGTGTCAGTGCCCCTATTCTCTATGTTATTCAAAAGTCAACTATAATTTGGTGACCAATTTTTATAAAGTGAACTTTGTGTTTTTATATCTTAAGTAAACAGAGTTAAGTAAATCTTGCTTCTTATTGTATTATACATTACTATTGATCCATGTAAGGCCTTTTCTTATTTTGTTTATTTCCTTCTTAGCCATACCCACCATTTTAATAGGTGACCATTCTGTTGTGTTTAGTGAATCTTTTTTCATGTGTTCTTGTAAAATGCGCTCTGATTAGTGGACATATATTATTAATTAAATAAGTAATACTGTGTGATATATTTTATTATGTTCCTTTCTTTTTCACAGGCATCTTTTTAATATCCATTCATTGTTGTATGTATTTCTAATTCATTGTTTCTAATTGTTACATGGTAAGTTACCATGATGTACAATCATCACACTTTATCCATTGTTTTAGTTAGTCCAGGTCACTATAACAAAGTACATAGACTAGATGACTTAAACAAAAAACACTGATTTCTCCCAGGTCTGGAAGCTGGAAGTAAAAGATTAGGGGGATGGCATGGTTAGGTTCTGGTGAAGCTCTCTTTCATGTTGCAGACCTCCAATTTCTCCTTGTGTTTTTATATGGTGGAAGGTGAGCCAGAAAGCTCTCTGAAGGCCATTTTATGAAGTCACTAGTACCCTCCTGACCTAATTATCTCACGAAAGCCCCGCCTTCTAATACCACCATTTTGGTGGTTAAGATTTTAAGACATAAATTTTGGAGGGACACAAACATTCAGTCCATAGCACCTATCTATTCTCTCCATGATAGACACCCAGGTTGCTTCCAACTCTGATCAACAACAATATTGCAATAATGTTTCCATTCACAGATGTCCCCTTATGATCTTATGTAAGAATTTCTTTGGCTTATACATTCAGTGGCAGAACTGATAGGTCAAAGTGTATGCATATGCTTAATTTCAGTGAAGATTGCCACATTGCTCTCTGAATGGCTGGCTCAGTCTACACTCCCTCCACAAGACATATGAGTTCTTGTATCCTCAAATATCAATCAAGAGTTGACACATCTATCTTTTTAAATTATGGTGAGGCTAATCAGTGAAAAGTGATATTTTAACTTGCATTTCTGATTGATAATTATTTTGAGCATCTCCAGGTATTTGATTGTTTCATTTTATATAAATCGCCTATTTTAAATCATTTATCCATTTTTTTGCTAATTTAGTTTTTTCTTATTGATTTGTTGTGTTTGTCAGTTTTGAACTTCAGATATATTCTCCCATTGCATATCTGTCGGAAAGATCTGTCCATGATATCTGTATTAGGTTCCTACAGCTGTTATAACAAAGTACCACAAACTGGGTGGACTATGAACAACAGAAATATATTCTTTGTAGCTTTGAAGGTTACAAAATCAAGTTCTTGCAGATAATATTTATTGGTATTAATATTATTTGCATCAGTAACATTATTATTATTAGATTATAGCAAACCCAGGATGCACTCTCAAATCAAAAGGCTAGTCTTCTCAACTGTTCAGGACAAAAACCTACAGGGAGCATACCTTAAGAGTTTCACCAAAGGTCAAGAAACAGCTCTGTTTTTATGGTTCAGCAACATTTCAGATTGTTTGTTTGTTTGTTTGTTTTCAGTGCAACTGAAGACTAATTCACAATAATCAAAAGTCATAAAAGACTGATAAACTTGAGTAGAAAGTTATTTCTCAATACTTGTGATAACAACCAAGTGGACCAAATTATCCTTTTCATCTGATCAGAACCTTTCATCTCCTATCAGAAAATGTATGTGGAATGACAATTACTTTTAAGTGGGTTATTTGGTAGACCCTGATTCAGAGAAAACAGACTTATCTGGGAATTTTCTGCCATATGGAGCTATTAAGCTCTGATAGCCTAATGTACCCATCTCCACCATGGGTAAGATTTACAAGGAAGCCACTGGACTCACCATGCTGTCTGTTTAGGACCCATACCCTTGCATATAACAGGGACAAAGAGAAATATTTGTATACTTCAAGATTCAGATTTTCCTACGCTCCATGTGAGAACAATGCTCTATTTCACACAGCCTTATATAATCACATAGCACAGGCGATTTTGGTAGTTCCCTCTTTATTGTGTCCCCGTCCTGAGAATAAATCCTGGATAACATCAGATTATTCTAGTCTCCTAAGCAATACACTTAAAAATTATTCTTTTGTACAGAGATCATATCTTTATCATTTTTCTATTTTTATCAGACACTGATTTTTATCTCCAAATTTACAGGGCCCCTATGATGGCCCTACATGCTCTCTGCGATGTTCTTTATTCCAGATCACTTTTTCTGTTTTAGTAGCCATCATCCTTGTAGATACTGAGGAAAACACCAGCTTTCAAAATCACACACCCACACAATGTCATTGGCTATGTGGAAGTCAGCATGCCTTGGGAGTTAGCCAATGTCTCAGGCAGAGCTGAACTCAAAGAGGAAAACTTCCACAATGGTAAGCTGCAGTTCTATAAGACTCTAATTTCTTCTATATCCCCCTTCAAGCTATGCCCGCTCCCACCACCATGGCATTCTCATGACAAGAGGGTCCAAGAAAAAGGTTTCTTATATTATCTTATTCTAGAACATTTTTCCTCCATTTTCAAATTAAAAGCTCTAATGCATTCAGCTTGACTTATGAAGACCCTGCTAGCTAAATGCTATATATCAGTGAGGAAAGGTCTCTATGAGAAGAGTTTTTAAAATTCGTCTAAAGCACTGATTCTCAATCTCCAGTTCATAGACCATTGCATTAGAGTTTACAGCATACTTGTTAATGCCACAGTTATTTATTTATTTGGCAAACAGACAATTCCTGTTTTGTGCAATAAGCCTGGCTAAACAGCAAGCACACAGCTGTGAAGATGGGAGATTGAGAGGGCTGACTTGGGACACACTTCATTGTTAATGAGTCAGTCATCCAAGAACTAGACATTTTTTTATTTTGGTCTAGAAGATCAAGTAAATCAGGATTTCTATGTTTGGAAACAACTGTTATAAGGCAATTAGTTTGGAAACTATAAGAACAAAAGAAATCAGAGAAGAACAATTACAGAAATTCTAGTCATCCATAGCTATTGTGCCTTGAGAAATAATGAAAGACACCGGCCAGAGAAGAGGGCACTGGACAGGGACAAAACAAAAAAACCCTCCTTTTTCCATCTCAATTCACTCCAATTTTATTTAAATAATAGCTCTCTTTACTCTTATTATTAAGCCTCTGTTGCATGAGGCCTCTGAAACTTTAACTTACTAATATTCCTCGACATAAAGTGTTACATCTAAAATTGGAAATCCCCCAAAATAAGCACACATTTGTTTCTTACCAACTTTGATAAGTGAGGTATATTCTAGTAGAATTCTAAAACAGGTTGATTATTTTTATGACTTAAAAATAAAGACAACTGTTTACTTTGCATATAGGCATTTCCTCATGCAGGCAGTGTATTTTATCACAGAGGGTAAGCATATGAGAGGTAAAATATTGGAAAAAAAGTTGCTCCGAAATGTTTGGAGGAAAAAAGTAAGCTAGCAACAGAGAAAACATTTTTTTTCTTTATGAGGAAATATTAAGGAGTGAAACAAGCAAGCAAACAAAAGAAGAAAAAGGGAAAATAAAACACAGCTGCACACCCAGAGGAGCAAGAGACAGAAAATCTATGTAGCCATAAATAAACACCTTGTCAGAGAATCTATACCAATCCAAAGAGGCCAATTTGGGAAGTGGCAGCAATGTAGGGAAGGCTCAATCAAACCAGTTATTGAAAAGAAAAAAGCAACCTATAAAAGAGATAGGAGGTATGCACTGACTCTTCTGTGAGAATGATTACACATTGAATCTACTGGTTTTCATGTTTCCAGGGAGTTTTGATTTTTAGGGCTTGAGATGTAGTGAAACAAGGAAGTACCTTTCCCTCTCCCCTTAGAGCTCTAATTCCCCTTCAGAGCGACCAGAAATCATCTCAGACTACCTCTTCCAGTTCACCCGGCTGTCTTCATTTTCGGGCTAATCCTATATTTTTTCTTTCCTGGCCTATTCTGCTCCATTCTCTCCTAATGGGAGCTGTGCTGGTCAGACTGGAAAGAAAAGGCAGAAGGAAAGAAGTCCTGGGATGAGAAGCAGAGAGGACTCTATCACCCTCCAGGGAGGCACCCGCTATCTCACTGTCACAAATGGTCACCGTTTGTTGGCTTGTCTCTGTGTTAGTTAATTTTATGTGTCAACTTCACTGGGCTAAGGGATGCTCAGATAACTGGAAAAACATTATTTCTGGATGTGTCTGTGAGGATGTTTCCAGAAGACATTTTCATTTGAATAGACAGACTAAGTAAAGAAGACCCATCCCCACCAATGTAAATGAGCATCTTGCAATCCATTGAGGGCCAGGTGAGAGGGAGAAGTCCAAGTAAGGGCAAATTCTCTCTCTCTCTTCTTGAGCTGGGACAGTCATCTTCTCCTGCCCATAAGCATTTGGTTTCTGACTGAGAGTTACACGTTGGCTCCTTCAGTTCTCAGGCTTACAGACATGAAATGAATCACACCACTGGCTTTCCTTGTTCTCAGGGAATGCTTGCAAACAGTGTATTATGGGATTTCTCAGTCTCCATATTCACATGAGCCAATTTTTTTTTTTTTTTTTTTGAGATGAAATCTCGCTATGTCCCCAGACTGGCATGCAGTGGCATGATCTCGGCTCACTGCAGCCTCTGCGTCCTGGGTTCTAGCAATTCTCCTGCCTCGGCCTCACGACTAGCTAGGATTACAGGCATGCACCTCCATGGCCACCAAATTTTTGTATTTTTAGTAGAGACAGGGTTTCACCATGTTGGCCAGGCTGGTCTCAAACTCTTGACCTCAGTTGATCTGCCTGCCTCAGCCTCCCAAAGTGTTAGGATTACAAGCGTGAGCCACTGCGCCCAGCCAAGGCAACTCTTGTAATAAATCTTCTTTTATATGTCTATACATTGTCTATTGGTTCTGTGTCTCTAGAGAACCTTGACTAATACAGTCCATATCACTTCTAAAAGCAGGGACCATTCTGTGTAGTTGTGCACTTTATCCTAAGTCTTGAATAGGTAAATTTCAAATATTTTTATATTAAGAATTTTAAGAAAAGGTACTTTTAAAATCCTACCCAATAGCCAAGCACCTCAAAGGTTTTGTGTTATTTGACACTGGGAGAGCTTCCCAGATTCAGTGGGAAGAGTACCAAGTAAAGGAAAACCTTTCCCTACAATCTATCCAGTACCTCAGAGTCTAAGAGCTGGGTAAGCACTACATCAACAAGTGCTATATTAAAATCCTGGGTGGCATAAAATACCTGTCACATAGGATCAAGACTCTGAAAACTTTACAAAAAGTAGAACAAGAAGATGTTAACATGAAACAATTAATGAACCGGGCAGGATAATATATTCAATACATAATGGTTCAATTTAAGGGCTAAATTATGTGAAATAAATAATTAGTGAATATATAGAAATATGACAAATTAAGAACAATATACATAGAAAGTAAGTTCAAACTAAGTTAAAAAGAAAGGTAGAAGCTATTAGATATTATTTAAATTCAGAAGATAATTATGGTGTTAAGAAAGGTTTAAGATAAAAATTCTGAGTATTGTTATTAATACCAGAAGGTTAAATAGAGCTAAAGACAATTTCTAATCAGGTAAATTGCATTCATATTTCTTACAGAATATTAACCTTCTTAAGGTATTTTTATAAATCTGAATATATAAGAATATTTAAATTAGTAAGAGATAAGGTGTTAATCGTAGTTTAGTCTTCTCTTTAAAATCTAACAAATTTTCCCTGTTTTTAAAATACTCTTATTTTGCTCAAAAATTTATTATCTAAACTAAAATATTTATTCACTCCTGAATAAAAATGTAATTCAAATTAAAATATATTTTTATTTTTGTTATCAGACTAGAAGGCAGATATAAGGGAAAAATTTGTAATTACCCATAATACTCAGACACAGCCACTATTAACAATTTGGAATATATTCTCTAGTTTCTATATGATACTCATTTTATTTAAAAGGAATCATAACTATATACGTTATTTTTGCCTGTTTTCTTTATCAATTTATCATAAATATCTAAAAATATATACTTAAGATCCATACAATTTTAAGAGTTTTATGTTAAAACTTATTCACATACATTTTTCCTTCAAATGTAATTCATTACTTATAGGATTTCTTAAGTGGTTCCACTTTTTCCTCTTCATTTTCACTCCATATTGCATAAAATATGTGAAGCTAGATATTTTTTAACAGTTATAAATCAAACTCAGTCAGAATTCTCACACACTGGAGTCAAGTGTGGTGCAGAGAAGCAATACCAACCTCAAGTACCAAATCAGAGAATGGCCTGAGATGACAGGTCACTAAATCTGAGTTCAGCTCTGGCTCTGCCACTGTGCACCTATGTCCACTTAGGCAAGACACTGTCCACTTCAAGATCTATGGATGAGACATTGAATGACCTCTGAAGCTCAATCCAGCTAGAGCTCAGATACAAGATAGTCTAGAAGTTAGAATACACGTTGGGTTTAAACATACAGTGCTGGTGGCTGGTCTCCTCAAATTTCATTGGCCTTGGTTTGAAGACTGCTTCCATTCTACAGGTTGCTGGAAGGGTTGAATCCATAATGAAATCTATGCAAAAAACGGCTAAACAAAATTTTGGCCGGTGTTCTAGCATCCGCTCTTTCAGAGGAAAGAAAAAAAAATGCCTCTGCTGGAGAGTCTATTTTGGGTTTTACAACAATGTCAGTCAAAACCACTATATTCCATTATTTTCATATGAATGACTTTTCCTTTCTAAATACGTGTTTGTCACATCTTAAATATCCTAGAAGTTATTTTTAAATATAAACAAACACTGATGATATCTGCCCATGTTTTCCATTTTTAATATATAAATACAGACTACTCAGAAATGACATATGAATAATAATCAAAAAGTAAACTCCAAAAAACAATTATAAGGTTTTGCTTTCATAGTCTGAGATCTAATTAAACAGATAATACATTAGTAGATGCTAACAAATAAAAATTATCTTATTATGCATTTAATTATAAATTTATGGTCTCATATAACTGACCATCAACACTGACAAACAGAACTTAGGTGATGGTGGAAATATTTAATATCTGTGGTATCCAAATATAGCTACTATTGAGCACTTGAAATGTAAGTAATGCAAATGAAGGACTGGTTTTTAAAAGTTACTTAATTTTAATTCATTTATATTTCAATAGCCACATGTGGCTAGTGGCTATCATATTTGACAGCAAGATATAGACCAAGCTTGTCTAACCGTGGCCCTCAGGCTGCATACAGCCCAGAACAGCTTTGAATGCAGTCCAACACAAATTCGTAAACTTTCTTTTTTTTTTTTTATTATACTTTAAGTTCTAGGGTACATGTGCATAAAGTGCAGGTTTGTTACATATGTATACTTGTGCCATGTTGGTGTGCTGCACCCATCAACTCGTCAGCACCCATCAATTCATCATTTATATCATGTATAACTCCCCATTGCAATCCCTCCCCTCTCCCCCCTCCCCATGATAGGCCCCAGTGTGTGATGTTCCCCTTCCCGAGTCCAAGTGAACTCATTGTTCAGTTCCCACCTATGAGTGAGAACATGCGGTGTTTGGTTTTCTCTTCTTGTGATAGTTTGCTAAGAATGATGGTTTCCAGCTGCATCCATGTCCCTACAAAGGACGCAAACTCATCCTTTTTTATGGCTGCATAGTATTCCATGGTGTATATGTGCCACATTTTCTTAATCCAGTCTGTCACTGATGGACATTGGGGTTGATTCCAAGTCTTTGCTATTGTGAATAGTGCCGCAATAAACATACGTGTGCATGTGTCTTTGTAGTAGAATAATTTATAATCCTTTGGGTATATACCCAATAGTGGGATGGCTGGGTCATATGGTACATCTAGTTCTAGATCCTTGAGGAATTGCCATACTGTTCTCCATAATGGTTGAACTAGTTTACAATCCCACCAATGGTGTAAAAGTGTTCCTATTTCTCCACATCCTCTCCAGCACCTGTTGTTTCCTGACTTTTTAATGATTGCCATTCTAACTGGTGTGAGATGGTATCTCATTGTGGTTTTGATTTGCATTTCTCTGATGGCGAGTGATGATGAGCATTTTTTCATGTGTCTGTTGGCTGTATGAATGTCTTCTTTTGAGAAATGTCTGTTCATATCCTTTCCCCACTTTTGGATGGGGTTGTTTGTTTTTTTCTTGTATATTTGTTTGAGTTCTTTGTAGATTCTGGAAATTAGCCCTTTGTCAGATGAGTAGATTGCAAAAATTTTCTCCCATTCTGTAGGTTGCCTGTTCACTCTGATGGTAGTTTCTTTTGCTGTGCAGAAGCTCTTTAGTTTAATGAGATCCCATTTGTCAATTTTGGCTTTTGCTGCCATTGCTTTTGGTGTTTTAGACATGAAGTCCTTGCCCATGCCTATGTCCTGAATGGTACTACCTAGATTTTCTTCTAAGGGGTTCTTATGGTATTAGGTCTAACATTTAAGTCTCTAATCCATCTTGAATTAATCTTCGTATAAGGAGTAAGGAAAGGATCCAGTTTCAGCTTTCTACTTATGGCTAGCCAATTTTCCCAGCACCATTTATTAAATAGGGAATCCTTTCCCCATTTCTTGTTTCTCTCAGGTTTGTCAAAGATCAGATGGCTGTAGATGTGTGGTATTATTTCTGAGGCCTCTGTTCTGTTCCATTGGTCTATATCTCTGTTTTGGTACCAGTACCATGCTGTTTTGGTTACTGTAGCCTTGTAGTACAGTTTGAAGTCAGGTAGCGTGACACCTCCGGCTTTGTCCTTTTGACTTAGGATTGTCTTGGCAATGCGGGCTCTTTTTTGGTTCCATATGAACTTTAAAGTAGTTTTTTCCAATTCTGTGAAGAAACTCATTGGTAGCTTGATGGGGATGGCATTGAATCTATAAATAACCTTGGGCAGTATGGCCATTTTCACGATATTGATTCTTTCTATCCATAAGCATGGTATGTTCTTCCATTTGTTTGTGTCCTCTTTGATTTCACTGAGCAGTGGTTTGTAGTTCTCCTTGAAGAGGTCGTTTACATCCCTTGTAAGTTGGATTCCTAGGTATTTTATTCTCTTTGAAGCAATTGTGAATGGAAGTTCAAAGTCTCAGGATACAAAATTAATGTGCAAAAATCACAAGCATTCTTATACACCAGTAACTTTCTTAAAACATTATAAGAGGAGTGTGTGTATGTGTGTGTGTGTGTTTTAGCTCATCAGTTAGTATTAGTGTTAGTGTATTTTATATTTGGCCCAACACAATTCTTCTTCCAATTGTGATCCAGGGAAGCCAAAAGATTGGATACCCTGAAATGGATCATATATGGAACAATTTAATTAAGTTCTATCTTTCCATAGAAAAATATTTATAGGACATCTGATTAACGTTATGATATTTTTACTTCCGTAAGAATATAAAATGATTGAGTTAACTTTACAATTTATCTGAAAAAAAATCCTAGAAAAAGTTATTAAAGCATTAATTAGGTTTAGCTCCAGACAAAATAGTTCTCCATAAATTACACTTTAAAAATATATGAACTTCTACTTTTGCTTTAAGGAAAATAACAAAACCATGACCTGCCAAAAAAAATCTTAGCAACTTAAAGTGTACTCATTCTTTTCAGCCTCGGAGCATTTAAATTCAACTTTTCTTTTTTTTTGAAGTATTTGTATCTAAATATCAACATAAATTATGATAAGTGATCAGGCAAGGTACTGAGGGTTTAAATTTCTGTTATTCATAATTTGGTTATAATTAAAATAAATAGAATTAAGTACACTACTTGGGTTAAAACAATAATCAAGAAAAAATTAGAATTTAAACTTTTTTAAAAGTTAAAATTCCCATGATTTTAAAGCTATTATAAACAGTAGCTTTTATAGATCTTTTAAAATTTTAGTTAATTAAAACATTTATTGACTTTCACTTGCCAAATTTTAAAATTACATAAAAATATGCCAGTGCTAATACACTTAAGGATGCATGCAATGTACCTCATAACACAGAACAAGCTGGAAAACTGTCAAAATCTTCAAGAAAATAAACCACAAAAATTTACATGCTTTTAACAGTTAATTAATTGGAGAAAAACTGACAGTTTTTGCCCCAGAACCAAAAGCAGCATTACAAAGGAAATGAAAGGTGGTCTTAGCGGGTGAGAGATGGGAAATGAGGGTGAAAGCACACTACAGAAGCTGGGAAGAGAGTCGAGTGTTTTCTCTCTGGTTCTAGGGCCAGATGAAGATCTTTCTAGGTTTTAAAAGACTTAAGTGTCCCTACATACCCGTACATGTAATTCAAAATAAAACAACATGGTAAAACACAAACTTTATAGGCCCATTGAAATTGTAATTATTGATTATAAAATCCTGGAGAAGTTAACAAAGTTTCGATTTTTCTTGAAAAATTTTTTGTTTGTTTGTTTGTTTTGTGCTCTTGAAAACAGGCAGGTTGGGGCGGATGGTTCCAATGACTAACACCTGATGACTTACCTAGTACCAGATAAAGATAGAGACTAGCTCCTTTACAAGAATGACTGATTACACCCCTGATAAAGTGATCTAAGGAAGCCTGGTACCAATCATAAAATACTGTGGTGACGTTAAAGGAAAGTTTCTAGGTTCAAAATTTGGCACAGAGAACAACCCATTCTCACAAACCTTGTGAGCAAGCTTAGACAGAAGGCCTAATAAATGTGAACTGAATGCCAAGCTCCAACCCCAGATGTTTCCATCTGCTTAAGACCCAAGGAATCTTACTTTTATCTAGAGAGTAGACGAAGAGAGTCTCATCTCCCACTAAGACAAGGAAGAGGAGGGGAACTCAAAAGAGAATACCCTTGATTTAGGAATATAAAGGAAGATGGTATTTCTTACATAGAGTTTGGAGCAACCTGCTTCCTATTTTGACACGAGGCTTGCCCAGTATCCTATAAGAATATCATCACATTAGTCACAGAGCAAGTCTTTCAAGAAAGATGTTGAGTACACTTGGGACAGGACTATAGATAAGTTGTATGGATGTTGTACCTGCTTGGTAATAAATGTCTACATATGCAGCTGAAATTGGTGTTAGATTTTCTTTCATTGCGACTGACCATCTAGAGTAAGGCTTCAGGGTGGAAATACTTATACACTACTGTGGTCTGTAAACACCAAGATGCTGGGATATTCACCAAAAAGTAGCCAGGCATGGTGGCACATGCCTGTAGTTCCAGTTGCTGAGGACGCTGAGGTGGGGGGATTGCTTGAGGCCAGAAGTTGGAGGCTAGAGTTGTAGCCTCCAACAGTTGGAGGCTGTAGTTGGCTATAATCACACCTGTGATTAGCCACTGCACTACGGCCTGAGCAACACAGCAGGACCCCATCTCTAAAACAACAACAAGATTCTGACATACTCTGAATGAAGAAATTGACTGGAGTGACTCACATTTTTATCTATAATTTTAATTTTTATTAGTATAATAGTTGCACTTACCTATATTTTAAACGGAAATAGAAAAGACCTTTTTTTTGGTAGAAGGAAGAGCATGGAAGACAATAAAGGAGTACAGATTTCTTACATTGTCTCTCTCTAAATTTTTATTGTGTGAAGGAGAAAGAATACCCTAGATCTATTTAAAAACACATCTATGGCTACTATTACAGAAAACATAAGACAAGGGAACAATTAAAATCCAATGCAGTAGAAGGAGACTACTGTCCCTACTGAGACATTATCAGCTGAGCTTAACTCAGCTGATTAAGAGAAAGAACAGAAAAAAAAAAAGTGCTTTCATGTTTAGTATCTAAGTATTTATCAAATACAGTAAGAGAAAACAAGAAGTGAAGATAATCATGTTAAATAAAAAGTCCCAAAGATAAATAGTTGGAAAATAGTAATTCTTCTTTTTGATCCCTCATCTGTTAACTCATTGCAAGGAGAGTTTAGCAAAGTTGATACCCTAAGAGAGAGCCACCTACTGAGAATATATAAATTAATAATGATAGCAAATAGAAAGAAAACACAGGGGAGGAAGAATTTACATCTTGTACAAATTACAAAACATAAGGAGAAGTATGTTCCCAAGAGAAGACAAAAGTTAGATTTGCTTGACTAAACAGAATTTATACTATAGAAGCAGATACTGTTATATTACCAAAAATAAAATAAAATTAGAATGCTAAAAGCGTTTTCTCAAGCCTTGAGTGATATTTAAAGCATTTTAGAGATCTGGTTAAACGAGGGGAAGCCATGTAACTTTGTTGTGTACTTGCAGCCTGGCAAATAGTATGTCCACAGCTAACACATCCACTCTAATGACAGAGAAATAAAATCATTCTGGAAACAAAAGACAGATTGGCTATGAGTTTAATCAATTGAATGAGTGCATCACGAGACATAAAACTCCATTAGAGCTACTATGGGCACCACTTACTGAAAGGACTTGGCTAATCAATACATTAGATAATACAGATATAAGACAATAATCTCTGGACATCCTAAAATTGGTAGAAGAATGTTCATAGAAAACTAGCTTTACATTAGTCATTCTACAACTGGATACACTTTAGCAATTAGCAGTAAGCTAACTAGAGAAGAGTTGTGGAGAATTACAAGCAAGTGAAAGGTCACAAAAGTTAAAAATAATGGTGAGTAAAATGAAGCACTTTTAAGATATTACCAGGAAACCAAATCTAAACTTCAACATTAAGCCACAATGGGAAAACAATGGAGAGTAAGACTTGGAAATAGAGCTCCCCAAGCAAAATAAATAAAACTAAAGACGGCACGAAATATTTCAATTTAAGAATGCTGTAGTCTTCTTAACACACAGAGTTGATAGAGTATTCTGAAATGCACATCCCAGATAAAATCTCTTGTGACATACAGGAACTTGAGTAATCATTTAATCAAATAAGTTTAATATCTAAAGCATGTTCTTATCAAATAAATAACTTCAAATTTTTCAAATGGCCAAATTTCAGTTCTAGCCATGACAGAAGAATGGGCATTGGATCACCATCTCACTTTAAACAATTAGAAATATGTGAATCAATCATTTTTAAAAATTGGACACCAGACATCCAAAGTCTGTGATTTTTTTAGAGAAAGGACACAGATGAAATGAGCTCCAAACTGCAACATAGAAAAGTATCCAGGAAAAAAAGCAATAGTCTTGCTGGGTAAGGAAAACAAATATCAGAGTCAATGGCTGCTGAGGCATCAGAAACGTTTAGGGTATGAAACCACAGAAAAGCAAGCTATACAGAGAAAGATCTCCAGACATCTGCAGAGATATCTCTGAGGTTTTGGTACAATATTAATTTGCATCTATACAGGGCAAGACTTCATGAGGCATGGTACAGAAGAGTTACTGGGGACTTGTACTTAATGAAGGCCCCAGAGATTACACAGTGCTGAGAGATATTAATGTTCTGATTATCCTGAATAAGTGGCTTCACTGAACTCCACAAACATTCATTTACAAGTCTAGAAAGGCCACACATTAAAAGTAGTATTACTTTTTTTTTTTTTTTTTGAGACGGAGTCTCGCTCTGTCACCCAGGCTGGAGTGCAGTGGCCGGATCTCAGCTCACTGCAAGCTCTGCCTCCCGGGTTTACGCCATTCTCCTGCCCCAGCCTCCCGAGTAGCTGGGACGACAGGCGCCCGCCACCTTGCCTGGCTAGTTTTTTGTATTTTTTAGTAGAGATGGGGTTTCACCATGTTAGCCAGGATGGTCTCGATCTCCTGACCTCGTGATCCGTCCGCCTCGGCCTCCCAAAGTGCTGGGATTACAGGCTTGAGCCACCGCGCCTGGCCAAAAGTAGTATTACTTTGGCCTCAACAGGATAAAACTTATCAGCCAGTACATTAACCAGCTTCTAGAACAAACCTCAATATTCTTTCATAAAGACCATGAAATATAGGCTCTCAACAATGTAACATCACAATATTCAGCATGTAATCAAAATTAGTAGACATGCAAAGAAGCAGAAAAATGTAGTACATAATCAAGAAAAATAAAGTATGTAAAAACACAACCAATGATGACAAAAGTGTTGTAATTAACAAATAAGGTATAATAAATGCATTCAAATACTTAAAAATATAGGCATAAAAAATAAGTAATAGGAAACCCAAGCAGAAAAATAAAAATTTATAAACAACAAAATTGAAATTCTATATCTAAAAATTCCTGAAGTTAAAATAAAAGACTAGATTTTTCTCAATAGCAGGATGGACACGATGAAAGAAAAGACAGAGTAATAGAGGCTATCTATACAGAAGCATAGAAAAGAAAAAAAGAAAATATTGAGAAGTAAAGCAAAATTCCAGAGGTGCAGAAAAAAATATTTGGTAAATTAAATATTGAAAAATTTCCAAATTTGATATAAGCTATAAATGCACAAATCCAAGAAGCTCAACAAACCCCAAGCAAGATAAACACACAGAAAACAACACCAAGACCTATTATAATCAAATTGCTGAAATCCAGTGATGAAAAGTAAATCTTAAAAGTAGCAAGGGGTGGGAGGTGGAGATCAGATTATATAGAGGGGAAAAATAAGAATATCTGTTTACATCTTATCTGAAACAATGTGCAACAATATCAGTGGAATGACAAATTTGAAGTGCTAAAAGAAAATAAATGTCAACCTAGATGTCTTTATCCACTAAAAATATTTTTCATAAATGAAGGTAGGATAATGACATTTTTCAGACAAACAAAACAGTGAATTTGTTGCTAGTATATTTGTAGTTGAAGAAATGGTAATGGAAGTTCCTCAGGTAGAAGGAAAATAACATCAGATGAAAAATCAGATACACACAATAGAATGAAGAGTACTAGAAATTCTAAGTACATGGGCATACATAGATGTCTTTTTCATTTTAAAATTTTAAATAAAATTTGACTAATCAATTACTAATTTAAAAACCTAAGAATAATGTATTTTGAGAGTTATAACAGATGTAGAAAGCATATAGTAACAATAGCACAGTGAATAATCAAAGTGAAATGGAAATTGTGGTAGGCAGAATTACAAAAAGGATCCAAAGATTTCTTGCCCTAATCCCCAAACGAGATTGTGAAAATGATAAGCTATCATATCCATGATTATCTTTGTTACCTGGTAAAAGATATTTTGTAGGTGTAGTTAAGTTTACTAAATTCATTGACCTTCAAATAGCAAGATTATCTGGATATGTTTAATATAATTACATGAGCCCCATAAAAGCAGAATTTTCTCAGTCTTTCTCAGCAGAGGAAACCGAAGACATTTGAAGCATGAAAAACATAGATGCTCCTTGACTCACAACAGGCTAACCTCCCTCTAACCCATCCTAAGTTGAAAACACTGTAAGTTTAGAACGCATTTTAGATTTACAGTATTTTCAATTTAGGATGGGTTCATGTGGATGTAATCCAATGTAAATCAAGGAGTGTACTGAATGAGTATCACTTTCACACCACTCTAGGGTTGAAAAATTTTAAGTTGAGCCATCATATGTCATGAACCGTCTGTATTAGGTGAAGTATTGGGGCTATAAAATGGGAGTCAGGGGTGACGAGTAATGTAGGAGGCCTCTCGACACTGAGTGCAACCCACCACCAGGGCTACTGGGACACAGAACTGAATTCTGCCAACAACCTGAATGAACTTGGAAGCAATTCTTTGCCAAACCTTCTAGATAAAAGCTCAGCCTCCAACATCTTGATTTCAGCTATATGATAACCTGAGTATAGGACCCAGTTGCACATCTTTCATAACTCTAAGCTAGTGAATGGGTGTTCTTTAAAACTATTATGTTCATTGTAATTTCTTAAGCAGAATTAGAAAACTAATATAGAAGTATACTTTGTAAGCTTCTTTCATTATATATTAAATAAGATTATTTAAAGGTAACTTCATACTATTTATGATTAAGTTAAATGTGCACATTGGAAACCCTACAGCAATCACACCAGAAAAAGAGCTATATAGCCAGCAATCCAAGTTGACATAAAATGGAATATTAAATACCCTCGATGAATCCCAAAAATGTTTTGAGTCTTCTCAGAAGGGAGTAGGTGCTTTGCATGAACTGTTTTAGGACCAAAAAAAAAACAGTGCCTGGTATGTAACGGGCTGTCTCTAGACTTTCAGGAAATAAATGAGTGAATGAATGCATAAATGAAAAGTCAACTCCATATGTTAAGCAATATAAATCAATTAGTGGTTCTAGAACTAAAAATACCTAGATAAAGAAACATTTTAGACCATAAGCAGAATAATCAGAAGGGAAAAAATACTTAAACAGAGCAACCAGCAGATTTGGGGTTTTATTATTTATACCCAACCTGGTTCTAATACAGATTTAAGGCACTAGAGAACAGCTAAAACTCTGCTTTAATAATCTATGTGTGTAATAACTGTGAAAATAAAGAAGGAAAATGGAGTATATTATAAGCAAATGTAGAAGGACCCATTATAAATAAAAAGAAAGCACATACAAACTTCCTGCTTTTATAAGCAGAATATATGGGTTCTGTGCCTAGCACTATGCAAACTATTTTTGTCACCGTGCTACACACAGTAAGAAGAATGCCCATATATTTGCAAAAGTTGCAAATCTAATTCTAATATGCAAGGTCAAACAGCAGCCCAGAAATAGAAACTGAGATTTGCAGAAAATGCTTATATCTTCAACTAATGCATAGTTCACTAGATGAGGCAACCTGACTTAGCAGAATCAGCTGGAGTTTTACAAACTCCACATTGCTCCTAGTTGACCACATTTAAGACAACCTTTCTGCCTATCATAATCTCTAATAAATGGTAGCGTGAAGGGTAAGGGCGAAGGAGCAAATGTATCTTAAGTGTCTGTTTTGAATAGGAGAGGACATTACCGCAGACCTTACTGAAGTGCATGCAGCAGGTATATTTTGTTCCCTTCAGGAGAATTTCTCGCACAGCAGTATGTTCACAAGAATGTAGATTAATATGCTTGGAGTTTTGGCAGTGCTGTGGTTTATTCTGGATGTTACTGACTGAGATGTTCAGTGATGCTGTATCCCAAATCTCAAACCTGCACATAATTGTGAAAACTGTTGTGACTGTTCATATATTCACATACTTCAGATAAGAATAGAAAATGTCTCATTGACATTATTAAAATTTGGAGTCTTCCTTTTCTACCATTTCATATAACACTGCCTTCACATAGACCAATGGGAAAATGGAAGGTATATTTTACTCTCTGGATTTACAGAAGCTTGGTCTCCCTCTGACTCAGTAACTCTGGATCACTAATTAACAGCCAGGTGCTGGGTGTTTTACTAAAAAAACAAAGTGGCTTCATTAAGTGCAAGTTTTGAACCAAATACAATAGATGTGCATCCTCTTTTAAATTAGTTCTTCTGAAGCACCTCCTTTTCTGAGGATATCCCGCTGGGAAATGAGCACAATCCTTACCCAAATTGTACATAATTCACACTAATTAAACATGTCATTTATGGGCTTGAACCTATTACATCAAGTTATAAATTATGTAGTTTAAAAGCTGCATTAACTTTTTCTAGTGACTAGAAACAAAGGAGATGCTACTTAGCAGTTGTTTAATCCAACAAACACAAGCCGAAATTTGTGGTCACATTAAACATTTAGCTAGTGGCTTGGTTTTTAAGAGGCCACTTACCCAACATAAAAAAGAAAAATGAATTTATAGATAATATCACCAAGTTTTGCTTGGCTTGAAACATAAGAATCATACAGTAACTAATATATGCAGTAATGTAATCATCAACTATGTGCTCAGTATTGCAATACTGGGGATACAAAGATGAAAAAGATATGATTCCTTCTCCCTATCACTTCCAGCCTAAAAAGGGAAAAAAATAACATTAGATATCAGTAAGCTCAGCAATTATGCTAGGTGCTCTGATGGAGAGCAGTGAGCAATGATCACAAGGAATATAACACATGAGGTAGGACCTAAAATATAATTATGCCTTTTGCAGGCAAAGGAAACTCAATGAACAAAGGCAGAATTGTGTGCAACAGGGAGACTGGTCTGGAGAAGCATAGGAGGACTGAGTGAGCAAGGAGAGAAAGATGAAAGAGGGACTGATCTTTGATGAGGTGGAATCAGTAGATAGACAAGGGTCAGAATACAGAGGGCCTCAATAAGGATTTGTGACCTTCTCCTGTGGGCAAATGGGAAATATTGAAGAGTTTTAAACAGTTGAGCTTACAAGATCCGAATTATGTATTAGAGAGTATTCTTACGACAATGTGGAGGAAGGACGGGGAAATGACAGACTATAAGTCAAGAAGATTTAAGTTAAATTAAAAGACCAACTAAGAAACTTATTGTAATCATCAGGTGAGAGGGACAAGGGCCTGAGCAAATGTAATAGCAGTGAGAATAAAAAACAGAGAGAAAAGGTTTTAAATTATGTTCAGTTAATAACTTCTAAGAATTGTTTTAAAACAAATGATTAATTAACACATCTTTGTATTTTATATGTATTAATATTACATACTGTATTCTTAAATAAGATAAAGAAAGAAAATCTTATTATGAAAATCACAAGGAAGACAATATATATTTATCATGTATTCAATGGAAGTGGATCATCATAAATGTCTTCATCTTCATTTTCATATTGAATAGGCTGAGGAGGAGGAGCAAGAGAGGGGGTTGGTCTTGCTGTCTCGGGGTAGCTGAGGTGGAAGTGGTGCCACACAGTTCAAACCTGTGTTATTCAAGAGTCACCTGTAATTTTCTGTTGCCAAGGCTGTAGTATAGTGGCGCAATCTCAGCTAACTCTAACCTCTGCCTCCTGGGCTCATGCTATCCTCCCACCTCAGCCTTCCAAGTAGTTGGGACTACAGGCGTGCAACACCATGCCAGGCTAATTTTTGCATTTTTAGTAGAGACAGGGTTTTGCCATGTTGGCTAGGTTTATCTCGAACTCCTGACCTCAAGTGATCCACCTGCCTCAGCCTCCCAAAATGCTGGGATTATAGGTGTTCAGCCACTGTGCCCTGCCAACCTGTAATTTAAAAAGAAAAGAAATCAAGAACAATAAGACAAAATATTTTAAAATTTAAGCACACTAGAAAAAGGCAGATTTTTAAAGAAAGCCAAAGTAATATGTTAAGAATTGTATTTAAATCTGAATAGCCGAATGACACAAAGAAAATATGTACAAATGAATATTTATCTGTTATAGAACAGAGCGCAAAACTCAAAAGTTATATGGAAAAATATGGTTGCAGTATGGAAGCAAATCTTTTAAAAAGAGAGAGTAGGGAGCTTTTGGTGATTTCGTGAAATGGCCCCAAAATCCAAGGTTACAGGATGGAAAGTAGACTAATCAAAATGGATTATTATGAAAAACAATGGCAAGTGTGTTAAATAATGACTTTTCAAAAGATGCTTCACCTTGGAAACTTACTACCCTTTTGAAATCTCTTTCTGACTCACTGGTTATAGTTTTTCATAAAGTCTAAAAGAAAGGGTAGATGAGTAATGCTATGAGTCAGAGGTTATTAACAGTCATTTTTAAGAAAGGTGACTTTAAAATCTTGGTGACCTGTAACATTTTATAATACCTGCTATTCTGAATCATTCTAAGAAAGTTACTAAGGTTTACAGAAAATTTGGCCATTTTATATCCAGTGTGCACTCTTAAAAAGCAATAGTTGGCAAAAGGTTTAGTTGTCTTAGGAGCAGTGGCAAAGCACTAAAATTTTTAAAGCTACTCAGGTTTTATTTTGCTAAGTTTAGGTCATAAAATTAATTTTCTCAGTAAAACAGTTGCTTCTTAAAAGTGCTGCAGATATTTGGCACATGCTAGCAACCAAAATAAACTGTAATCTTTCTCTAAGATTTAGGCCAGGTGCTTTGCTTTACATAAACTCAAAATTTTGCCTCACAATAGCTTTTGGCAATTACAATAAACATATGCAGGCAAATGGGGTACCAATCTAGCTTAACAGCAAATCATTTTTTGCTAATAGTAGATACTGTTTATACAACTTGGGAGAGAGTTCAGTTATTAGGATTTTGTATCTTCAACATATTCCTGTCAAAAAATCGTAGTAAACAATGGATGTTTAAAAGTTTGTAATAACAGTCTAACACAATGTGCTAACCCTGGGGCTATCCACATAGGTTTTAGCTGGTTTCGATGATAAGTCTCTGCCTTATAGTGGAATCTGGTCAATAAAAGCCCATTTGTCTAGTACTAAATTGCTCTGTTTGCTACATACTTAATGACAGTTCCTGAAAAAAATTATAATCATTTCCAAACTTCATCCTTTGTTTTATATAAGGATAGAACCTTACAGGGTGATTTGCAGTTGGCATTCTCATACACATTCACACACAACGGAGCCCACAAATACACCTATATGCAGAATAGAGCTATTTGTAAAAGAGGCTGCTGATTTGATATATGGTAGAGAGAAGTTGCCCAAGATCAAAGAAAAACTGTCAGCATTCCAATATCAATTTAAATCTTAAAATGATAAAGTTAATTCCAAAATAAAGTTTATTAAATTGCAAAAAAAGCCAATAAAGCCATTTCACCATATTTTTAATTCCATGAAAGCTTTTAGAAATAATTATTTGTTTTATTACACATCTGTTAACCCAATGAAAATAGAATTTTAGAAATTTTTGTGAGATTGCTTTAGAATTCATTATTTTTGAAACAAATATGGGAAAATTAATTTTATCACATTTTCCACTCTGAATCTAGCTTTCTTATTCCCCTGCACAAATTCTAACTAACATTGTATACATGGGTCCTATAAAAATGAACTGATTTCTTGACATGAGCTTTTTCATATGTGTAGGTTTATATAACAGATATGGGCTCTATATGACTATATATCTTTTATCTGTTTAATGCTCATACATCACGATAAGAGGAGAAAAATAATATTTTCCAGAGTAAAGACCACCTGTACTACCCATCAAAAAGCAGTAAGGCTTTGTAAATTGAGAGGAAAGTCTACTTGTTTGACTTAGTAACTTTGTCAGGGTTACAATTGTGAGTAGATAAATAAGTAGCAATTAACCTGACATACCTAGAGGAGGCACAAGGCTTTTCCCAAAACGTAGAAGCCAGTGTCTGACATTCATTCATCTTAATATAATTCCTTAAGATCAGGAAGGCTCTTCATTCAGGTTTTCAAGAGAATCTATTACAATTAAAATGTGTTTTACAGGAAAAGGACTGATAGTTATTGCCAGTTTACTATGAATACTACTGGATGTGCTTTACATTAGTTAATTCAATTTTTATACATGTACATCTTTGCCTTAATTATTAGCTACCTTGTGCATGAGGATCGACAGAAAAGCCTTTAATAAACTGGTTCTCAGAGAGTATTCACAATTCGGCAGACAAAACCTAAGAAGAACAAAAACTCTCCTGAACCCCAGCACTTAGAACACTTACAATTGCCACCATGGGCAGAGGAGAATGATGGTGCCTTTTGGACAGACATGCCATTTATTTATTTATCAGTTTACTACTCTATTTTATGACAAAATACTTTGCTATGTGCTGTGAAGGATACACAAGCGTGTAAAAGATCCAGTCAGTGTAATAGCATACGAATGAAGATATTTGAAAAGTACAAAACATGATAATGCCTTTCCATAAGCAGTAAGTTTTCACTTGGCAAGATTACTTGTGGGAGGAACAGTGTACAAATATTATTCTGAAATAAGCAAATTAATGAAAAAAATGTATTTCTCTAAGCTTTCAAATATATAGTATCTTTAATTAGTCTAAGTGGTTCCTAGTAAGTATTCTCCTCTAATAAGCCTTAGAAATTAATGTTAATATATCAAGGCACCAACTTAGATCATCTGGCAATTATTCACATTGTATATAAAAAACATATTTCGCAAATTCTAAAAATAGTACCTTCTCTTTCATTAGGTAGTTTTTTCTAAAGGCTATTTGCTTTGTTGATTTGTTTGGCGATGCTTTCGTAAAAATGTTCAGATGAACTTTCATACTGCAAAAATATAAGACCTCTGATCCCAAATCCAAATTAATACAAGCAATAACCAATCCAGATATGAAATTTTGTTCTGCATTCTATATAATTTCTCATTTAGAAGATACTGTCCATTAAATTATTAAGTATAGTGGACATAAAGCCCCATATGAGAAGTTTTATTTTAGAATTTTCAATTAGGGAAATCTCCCCTAAAGCACTGATATGTGTCCTCTTTTCCAGTAATGAGAGTAATTTCTCCTTTTTCTCTGATATCCAGGAACCTCAGAGTCAAACCTGAAGTACAACTACAAAAATATGATGCTAAGCTCATGGTTACAGTATCAGTAGCTTTCATTTTTCCACGAGCTTTATTTTCCATATTAATCTCATGTTATTTGTGTGGAGAGGAGGAAGCATAAAAATATTTGGTAAATTAAAATATATGGAATAATACACTATACATCCACCAAAGTCATACATAATGGGCTACTACTTTGAAATAAATTATTAATATATGTTTACTTGTAAAGCCACATCAAGTGGACATAAACACATTGTTTTCTTTATATATAAGATTGTTTAAGCAGAACTCGAAAATTTTGAAGTGAGTTTCACTTGGTCTTAATTTCACTGTTAATTCTTTACCAAATATTTTAGACTTTAGAAAATGTATTCTACTAATAGTTCAGAAAGCCAACATCATTGTTATAAATCACTTGACCAGCTGATCATGTATTAGAAAAAAAAAATGTAGAGAAAAGAATAACTCCATGAACAAGCAAAAAACTGAATCACTTATGCCAAAATGAGAAAGCTGACCAATGTACCTTTGGGAAGTAACTGGAAAACCTAGTCATAAGCTCCTATTTCTTGAATGAAAAAGTCTAGTGATTATACCTAATAAGGGCTTTTTTAAGGAAAAAGTAATAAATGTGAAAGTAAACTGAAGAGTGTCCATATTAATGTAGGAGATTTTTTATTTTGTGGGTTTGTTTCATTCTTATGAATTACAATAATAAAATAATAGCATAAGTAATAATAAATTCAAACAGAATGAGTTAGCTATTTTAGTAATATTATACTTGCTTTTTATGGAAAATGTCATTCAGGATTGCAATTTTTGCTACTATTAACAAAATAGTGAAGAGTGTATAGATTGGCGGAAACTAAATTGTTGGCTGAAACTAAACATAGCTTACGTGTATAGTTATTTTGTTGTTGTTGTTGTTGTTGTTTTCCTTCTTCACAATATGCCTTCTGGAAAGAAGACATGAGAGAAGGAATGGAGAATGTAATCTGAAGAAACAGAGCCTCCTTGTCTTTCCTGTCATTTCCACTTTGCTATAATAATCATTTGAGGATTTGGGCTTTTTCCTTGGGGCTCCAAATTTAGGAAAGCACAGCTCTCTTATTGCTTGTCGTCTTAGGCAAAGTCACTTCCACAAGCTCTGCCATTCACCTACTATCCCTTTAAGAATGTTGAAGACAAGACCTCTAAGAAAACAAGGGGACAGGCCGGGTGGTGGCTCATGCCTGTAACACCAGCACTTTGGGAGGCTGAGGCAGGAGGATCACGAAGTCAAGAGATTGAGACCATCCTAGTCAACATGGTGAAACCCCGTATCTCCTAAAAATACAAAAATTAACTGCGCATGGTGGTGTGTACCTGTAGTCCCAGCTACTTGGGAGGCTGAGGCAGGAGAATCAGTTAAACTCAGCAGGCTGAGGCAGCAGAATCACTTGAACCTGGGAGGCAGAAGTTGCAGTGACCCAAGATCCCGCCATTGCACTCCAACCTGGCGACAGAGTGAGACTCCATCTCAAAAAAGAAGAAATCAAGAGGCCCCTGAGCAGATGTTCTCCTTATCTTGCTTCATCCTCAAGTCCAGGCTGTCTTCTGAGCTTTCCTGCTTGTCCTTTCGTCTTGCCATCAGATTCTGACCTTCTAGGTGATAATAATGAGTCTACCACTTCCTTGCTTGGGTTTCTACTTCAGGGCTCCAGTCTGCCTCCTGGTGAGTGAGTGAGGGCCACTTGTTACCCTGTATCACTTCTCAATAAGCATCAGTAGCAATAATGGCTAATATTTGTGGAGCATAAGTGCTCTACATGCATATTCATCCAACCAAGTTTTTTGTTTACTACATTCCAAGCTTAGTATTATATTCGCTAAGAACAAAAAAGAAAAAAAGCTTCAATCCAGACAAAACTCTTTGTTCCCATTCAGCCTACTAGAAATAAGACATGAATATAAACAAAGAAAGAATAAATGAATACAAACTCATACAGATGCTGTGAAAAAAAGAAGCCATTTTTTATTAAGAGAGTATATCAAAGGATTTCACCTCACTAAAGGAGTAAGAGAAGGCTTACCCAAGAAAGTGATGTTCAAGCTGAGATATAAAAGATAAAAAGAATTAATCAGGCACAGTGGACAAACATTCCAGACAGAGAAAACAGTCTATGCAGGGAGACTATCACATCAGAGAAGCAAGGAAGTGGTAAGGACAGGGTTGCACAGACCACCTGAAAATGCAGAAGCGAACATGGCAGGAGTGCAGAAAGAGGCAACCACCAGCTGAGACAGGGCCTTGTAGGTCATATTAAAGATTAGGTCTTTTTCCTTAGAGGAGTTGAAGTCATTGAATGTTTTTTTTCTAGGAAATTTTTTAAATATTATTATACTTTAAGTTCTGGGGCACATGTGCAGAACATGCAGGTTTGTTACATAGGTATACACATGCCATGGTGGTTTCCTGCATCCATCAACCCGTCATCTACATTAGGTATTTCCCTTGATGCTTGAAAGTTTTTAAGAAAAATACAATTATATTTGAACTTTGCAGAGATAACCTTCATAAGGTTAAGACTGCAGGCTAGGGCTACAGTGGAAATGGACAGAATGGATACCCAGAGACCAGTCAGAAAAATATTGTGATAGTCCAGGCAAGAGATAAGGGTATCTTAACAGTAGCTCATTTAGAATTCATGTACCAGATATACTATATCCCACGAAATACTTACAATAATCCTATGTATTAGAGATTGTAAATATCTTTACAATGTGGAAAATGAACTTTGGAGCTGTTGAGTGACTTGACAAGGTCACAAAGATAACAAGCAATGGGAAAGAAATCCAAGCCAGGCAGTCTAGCTCATATCGCATGTTCTATAACGCTGCCCAGAAAGCGATGGCAGCAGAGGTGAAAAGAAGTATACAGATTCAAAAGATATCTGGAAGTTGAAATCCCAGGGTGTAATGATGAATTGGTTATTGAGAATGATATCAATTAGAGTGAGGTGATATCAAGGATAATGTCCAAAGGTCTGACATATCCAGGTGGATGGATGATGGTGCCTTTCACCAAAATAGGAAAGTGAAAAGAGACCAGCTTTTTTTTTTTTTTTTGAGAGGGAAAGGGAAGGTGGGTGTGGCCAGGACACTGAGTACAATACCACACATGTTGAATTTGAGTAACCTCTGAGACACCCAAATAGAAATATTAAGTAGGCAGATAGATATATGTGTCTAGAGAGGGTAAGAAAGGTCTTGTTTGGAGATGTAAATCTGAAAGCCTACAGCATATGAAAGATAATTAAAGTTATAGACACAGCTGTACTTACTAGGATGCATTATCTTTTCCGGTTAAACTAACATTTTGGGCCCATTCTTCCCCAAACTTGTGATGAAAACTGAAGCAGATCCCATAGCTTTTCTATCAGTCATGAGTAATCAAAAGTCACTTATAAGCTTAAACAGTCAAATCCAGTGTAATGACCAAAACTCCAAACTCCTCAGCTCTGGCCTGAGGCCACTTCCTTCTCTATCCACTCACTGGCTGTTATAGTTGGTTCCTCCTGGTGAGAACCCAGAGGATTAGTAAAGAAAGAACACACAGTTGAAGTAGCTGATAGAGTTGAAATGTGGGATCAGTATCTTCTTGTGGGGACCTACATGTCTTGCTAATTACTCACAACCTCTACTTGGATGTCTAAAGACATTTATGACTTAGTGTGGCTTAGATCAAACATGATTTCCTCTCACCTGCTAAAAAAGCTCCTCCCACATAAACAAATGGCAACTCCGTTCTGTTGTTTGGACCAAATACCTAAAAGCCCTCTTTCTCTCATAACCCATTTTCAAACCATTAACATATCCTGTCACTGTCTTTAAAATATAAGTGATTCTCATTATTAACAGTACTTATGTTCTATAAAGTCACTGTAAATACTGAATTAGCTAATACAGAATCACTGCCCCCAGGGGAAATACAGGGTTATGTTCTGACATGTATTTGCTCACAAAATTTTCATCAAATGATCCATACATACCTTGTTTTATGTGTGTTTCTGTTTAAAGACACAGTGATCTATTTTATAGATTCGTTAGCAAAGAACTCATGGCCAGCAGCACTAAAACTCACATCTGAACAAGGGTGATCTGGCCTTAGTATTTTCTCGGTAAGGCACATCACAGCCTTCTTGTTCTTAGGAACACTATATAATACTTCAGGACTACATTTGGGACCATTTTAAACAGCAATTATCACCAACAAAAGGCACGAAAATGAAAAAAAAAAATGGCACTACATATACCATGAAAAGGAAACTTGCTTACAATATGAGACCTGAAATGAGAAGGCAGAGCGTCATCTTATTAGAACTCAGCAGGGAACATGCACAGCAGGCAGATTTTTCACTACTTTGTGCATATGCTGGTCTGCGAGTGACTGTGAGAGAACTTGTGTATTGATTTTGGGGTTGCAAACAAACTTTAGCAAGGAGGCTGGTTTGCAAATACACAATCTGCTAATAAGGACAGACAGTATATCCAGAATCTGACCACTTCTCATCACCATCACCACTACTACCCCTGTCCAAACCATGATCATTTCTTCACTCGCACTGGTCTTCTTACCAGCCTCCCAGCATCTGATCTTTCCTCCAAGGGTCTAAAATTCCCCTGCGTTTTTAAACTCAAACCAAGATCACGTCACTGCTCTACTCAAAGCCCTCCAGTGACTTTCAATCTCCTCTGAAATGAAAGCCAAAGTCCTGGCCATTGCTACACAAGGTCCCCTGTGATCTTAGTGGCTCCATTTTCTATCACTCTCTGCCCTCCCTCACTCCATTCTAGACAAACACACTCCTACCTGGCAGCCTTTGAACTTGTGTTTTCTACTTGTAAGGTTGTTAATACGGCTCGCACTATAGTGAATTCCTATAATTTGTCAACAAAGAGAGTCAAACTCTATAAAATATTTGGAGAGATTATTCTGAGCCAAGTATGAGTCATCATGACCTGAGGCAGAGTCTCAAGAGGTTCTGAGAACATGTGCCCAAGATGGTCAGGCTGCAGCTTGGTTTTATACATTTTAGGGAGACATAGGCATCAATTACTACATGCAAGGCATACATCAGTTTGGTCCAGAAAGGTGGAATAACTCTAAATGGGTTGGGGAGGAGCCTTGCCAGGTCGTAAGTGGATTCAAAGATTTTCTGACTGGCAATTGGTTGAAAGAGATAAGTTATTATTTAAAGAACCGGAATCAATAGAAGGTAGTGTCTAGGTTAGAGGAAAGCGTTGTGGAGAACAAGCTTCTTATGCAGATGAAGCCTCCGGTGGCAGGCTTCAGAGAGAATAGGCCTTAAATGTTTCTTATCAGACTTACAAAGGTGTCAGTTTCTCAGTTAATTGTCTCCTGGATCAGGGAAAAGACTGGGAAAGGGATGCTCTACAGAATGTACATTTCCCCCATAATAGACAGTTTTGCCAAGACACTTCAAAATATGTCAAAGAAATATATTTTGGGGTAAAATACTTTCTTTGACTTCTTCAAGGGTCTGTAATCCATTGTGTTTGTATCTTATTGCTAAAAATAATCTGTTTTAATGTTAATGCTGGTTAGTTGTGCCTAAATACTAAAGGGAGCAGGGTATAATGAGGCATGTCCAATACCTTCTTCCCATCATGGCCTGAACTAGTTTTTCAGGTTAACTTTGAAATGCCCTTGACTTAGATTAGGGGTCCATTCATTTGGGTAGGGACTAGAATTTTATTCTTGGTTTACACATTTTATGTTGCTTCGATATGCATTTTGAATATGTTTCACTTTCTCATACCAGAAGCAGGACTCATTTGTCCTTGACACAGTTTCCAGTTACACACCCCCTCCCAGTTCCTCTATGTGGACAGTCCAGATATCACCTTTACCACTGCCTTTTGGTGACCAACTCTCCAACCTCCCTATGGGTCAGCTAGATACTCCTACTTGACTCGCCGCTCTTGTTCCCCACACTCTATAGGCACTGTATAGAAGTGCTGCAATAACCACCTCTCAGTCACTGCCTGACCCCTTGGAATTCATGCCTGTCGCCTTTAAACCCACCAAACAGAAGCTCCCTGTAGGAAGCGTGCTTGGGTAACACCCTGGACCCCAGTAAAGACTTTGGTCCCACAGGTCCTCTCTTGCTCCCGACTCACTGGTTGAGCGGGCTTGTATGGACAACTTCCTCACTCCCTCACCTTCCCTTGGCCCTGTGAAGCCTGCTGCCTTCTTCTCTTTGAGGGCTGCAAGTGATCAAAATGCTTCTGCCATTTCATAGGTTTTGTTGTGCTGCTTCCTCTGTGTTTCACCTGACTGATACACCCAAATCTAACTTCCTTTCTGTTCAGCGCTAGAACTTATAGCCACTCTCAAATGAGACCTTGAGACCAAATCGGAAGGAAATGATACCTACAAAACAGCCCCTCAGTTTCTTCAGATCTTCGTTTGAGTTTCTCCTTACAGACTGAAGCCTTCTATGACAACGTTCATATGTAACAGCACCCATTACCCTCTATTCCCTTATCCTGCTTTAGTTTTCTTGAGGGCACTTGTCGCCATCCAACATCAGGTATATTTTCATTGTTGTTCTCCCCATTTTTTTCACTGTTCTATTCCCAGCACCTAGTACATCTAACATAATGTAAGTGCTCCATAAATATTTATCAGATGAGTGAAGAGTCCCTGGCTTTCTCACATGGAGCACTTTCATGGGTGATCTGTCCCAGGCCTGGGACTGAAACTCTGTGATGCTGCTCATTCTTCACTCCCAAACCCACTTTTCTGCTGGGTCTCTTTACCCCAGCATAGCCATCCCTCTAGCCCTTGAGGCATTCCTGTTAGAGTCCAAGACTGACTCTCTTACAGATGGGCTTCACATCTAGTCCCCAGAAAACACATTTTAATTCTGCTAATAGAGAAAACGTTAGTACCTGAATATGCCAAGCTCTTCTCTAGGCCACCACATTAGCTGTTTCCTTTGCCTGAGAATCTCCCAGCCTCTACCCATTACCCCAATTTATCACTCACTCCTCAGATTAAATACCACCTCCTTCAGTGGCCTCTGACTCATTGGCCTAGATTAGGGCCCCCTAATGCATGGTTTCTCAACTTTAATCACCTGGAGGCTTTGGTAGGTGTGTTCCCTGCGCTCCATTTCCGGACTCTGATTGAATCCATCTGATGGAGTTAGTAAATGTGTGCTTTAAAAAGCTCACAGGTGACTCTGACTCTGATAATGCTTGTCTAAGGCCCATGCATTGAGAAGTTCTAAATTCTCTGCCTGACACATCCAGCTCACCTTTCACAGCCCACTTTTATTTCATTTCTGTTGAAATCTTCCCTGATCATTCCCAACAATGAATCACCCTCCTCTGCGTATAGTCTGCCTTAAATTATGGTTAACTGTGACTGCAAAGTTTTCACCACACTTTATTATAATTAAATATTTAAACATGTGTATTTCCAGTAAAAGAGTAAATCCTGTAAGTACCTGTAAAGTTCTCAACAACAATAATTTTTTAAAAAAATAAGTACCCATTTTGGAGTTGAGGAATATGGAGTTCAGACATGTAAAGTAATTTCCCCAAGGTCACAAAACCACTAAAGATAGAGGCAGGAAGGAAGAATATGGAAAGGAAAGAAACCAGTTCTAAAAACCCTGAAAGGCAGTGAAAATGCAGCATTTTAGGACCAAAAATATTGTTACGGGGGGGCCTTGGCATTAACCTGTAGTCAAAAACTCCACAAACTAGTGGAACAGAACTGAATGTGACAGAGGTTGAATTCTGTCGCCTCTTCCCTTCCTTCCAGATCCTTCATCCCCATCACAAACATGCACCTGCTTCTATGTCAAAAATTACTGAGGTCTTGAATACAACCAAGTTGAAATTGCTGATTGAGTTTTCTCTTAAAGGGTAGCTGGGAGGTTTCAATTGCCTTGCAAGATAATAGGAACATCCTCCATAGAGAAGCTTGTGAGGACCCCTGAGACATACCTTTGACAGACCTCAAGGAAAAAAAATTAAATTAAAGGAAGTGAGTTGCTCAATGAACTAATACTCCCATTTCCATTTTCCAGAAGTTCAAATTTGAAGACTGATGCAAAGGCTTAACAATCACATCCTGTTTACCAAGGTCATACTACTGTTCTTCGCATTTCAGTGAATCAAAGCCACAAACGTATTTAAAATTAAGTTATGTAAATCTATGCTATATGACTATGCTTGGGAAATGCTTAACCCTCAACTCTCATGTATCCATAATAGAGTATAGGAATTTTTACCTCCAGGAGGGAAAAATCTGGAAGGAGGACTTCTAAGCCTCTTTTTCTCTGGCTCCCTAGCTTACTTTTCTCAGTGACTAATGAGTGTGAGAAAAGAAAGGGAGCGTACGTGGACTTTTTTTCTTTTCTTTCTTTTCTTTTCTTCCTCACCCTGTTTATCCCTGTCATGAGCTTACCTTAACATGTTCTGAACCTACGAGGGGAAGACCTATAGTTTGGAGGTGGGGAAGTAAGGTCAATTCCAGGAAATCAATTCAGCCTTATCTATAATAAAGCTGAAAATGTTGGTGTCTGAGGGATCCCTGCTCTACTTCTCAACTGACTCTGAAATTCAGGAGAGGGGATGGGGGAATCATTTATTGCACCCCTAAACCCCAACAAGCCCTCATGTTTCAAACTTTTGCTCCTCTCATTTTTTTTCTCCATTTGCCATTCTTAGCCTGACACATTCAACTCACCTTTCACAGCTCACTTATTCAGTTTTTGTTGAAATCTTCCCTGATCACCCCCAAATAAAATAAGCCATCCTCCTCTGTGTATAGTCTGCCTGAGTGATGGTAAACTGTGACTGCAGTTGTCACCCTTATGAGATTATAAACTCTTTGTAGATAAGGACTGTATTTTACTCCTGTTTGTGCGCACTGAACTACATGGTTCCTTCCCAATACAGTATTCAGTGCAATACCTTTTTCCATTCACTTATCAAATTTTTTGCTGACAATTGGCTATGTATCAGGCTGCTTGTTAGATGCTGGGACACAGACTGAGACAAGATACATACAGGCCCTGACACCACTTTGTTGAATAAGTACCTTGACCATAATGAGCCCTTAAGAAAGTTCAATTGATTTGCTACAAGAGATGAAGGACTGCTTCCCCTGCCCCAATGTTCACTCAAGTTCTGAGGGCTGAATGGGGAAAAATGAGAGATGAAATGTAAGATCAATATTTTTTTCTACAACATCTTTCAGGATATAACACACTACACCTTACATGATAATTGTTCTAAACTATCCTATCTAGTATTTATTGAGTACTTAACTATGCACCTAGTACTTTATATGAATTATTTACACTTACTCTTCATAACCATACTACCAAGAAACTGACGCACAGGTTGTGAAAAGTAAACAATCACCTAAAAGCAGATTTGAGGTTAATTCTAAAATGAATACTAGATATCACTTAAAATTATATGTCTTCCATGTATATGTCTCATAGGTACAAGAAAAAGAAATTTTTAAGCATTTGTTTACCTGTAAGAATATTGCACAGATTGATTATTCATTTTAATCCTTCTAACACTGCTCTTCAAAGAAAGTCAGTGTCTATTTTCTAGAGAATCATTCTCTCTATAAGTCAGAGTATAGCCAGGCAAATAAAAGCCACTCCAAGCCAGGCACAGTGGCATGCACCTGTAATCCAGCTCCTTGGGAAGCCAAGGTAGGAGGCTTACTCAAATCCAGTTCAAGTCCAGCCTGGGCAACATAGCGAGACCCATCTCTAAAAAAATAGTAATTATTAAAATAAATTAATTATTTAAAGCCACTCCAGCTATTTTGTATAGGAAGAGGTTTAACACACACACACATACAAAAAAAAAAAAAATTATTACAGAACCATCAGGAAGTGGGAGGAGCAAATGTCAGGAAGAACTCTTTGGGGAAATTCAAAAGAACAGAGGTCAAATGCAGGGAAAAGCTTCCACCAATGGTCTCAACTGCCTGCAATGCCAAAGTGAGAGATTCTCAGGAAGTGCTCATGGCTGCAAGCAAGAACAGGAGCCGTTCTTCTAAAGCAGCTCTTCCACTGCCTTCTAAACTTTGTCCTTGAGACTTCCATTGACAGAATCTAACTGGCACTCTGCTGGCAAGGGAAAAAACAGTTTCCAGGCTCAGTGCTGCTGTAGTATAGAGAAAGTTTAAAATGTCAGGGATGGAACTCTAACAATATCTGGTAATTTCTACTCTTTGGAGTAGAAATGTGTCCATTCACAATCCTTGGTCCATCATTAACCTTCCAAACAATAATAATACCAAAAATGCGCTTCCAAGTAACATAATAAAACTATATTTCATACTAACAAAGACACATGCAACTTCTCTCCTGAAAAAGAAAGACAAAAATTCCCATAAATTACTGTATCAACGTCTGATTAATATTCATTTATTTTGTAGCTCCAGCACAACCCCTCTTTGATAGATAATTTATCATATAAACAATAAATGATAATGTTAATTCCAACCAATGCATATCATATAAAACAGTAGAGAAAGGGGGAGAAAGAAAAACACTTAATATATAGAAGTGTGTGTGTGTGGATATATATATATATATATATATAAATAGAAGTGTGTGTGTGGATATATACATATATATAAATAGAAGTGTGTTTTGTATATAAAACAAAGTGAGGATTTAAAAAACATGCATAGTTGCCCTTGATTCTGAAACTGTTCCCAAAGTCAGAATTGTTAAATTTGCTTCTCCTACATTCCATTTTGCCTTTTCCCTTAACCAGTACCGAAATTTGTCATTGTTGAAAGACAGTTCATGGATCTCTCACTTTGCTATACATCTTTTGAGCACAGACACTGAAAGTAGTTGTTCTGGGATTGTTTTAAAGGATAGTTGCATAGCGAATCACCTTTGAAGACAGAGATAGGATATCCCTGCAGAGCAAAAGGTAGATTTACTTATTGTCCAGGATAATAAAGACAATATCTCTCACTGGCACATGGCCAAGCAGGCTTACAGCCCTTTATAAAGGACTGAGGTTTCCTACGCTCAGGGTCCTTCTCCTGTAATGCAACTCAGTGTGTGTGTACACATTTTCTACCACCGTGTGGGAATTGGTACTTGAGAACCAGCACAGATGCTGACACTCTGCCTGTTACTATTGGTAAAAAGTAAAGTCTCTTTTGTTTGCCTATCCCAAGAATCTCATGCCACTAGGCAACATTCATTAAACTATGACAGGTTAACTTGTTAGCTTGTAGTAAAGTCTCAGCTTCTCCACAACTCTTGACACTCGAGACTCTATACCTAGTGACCTAAACTTTTATTTCTGAAGAGACATTTATTCCTGAAGCGATGTCTGGTCTTGCTGTAGCTAGTCTCCCATTAACTTTTATCACAAAATGTGGAACTATTAAAAGACAACGCAATAAAACTTTTGGATTCTCAACATACTCCTCTCTGTCTCCATTAAGAAGCAGCACCCTCATTCCCCTTGATAGACATGATCAGTCACATTAACAACTTTATTAACCCCTTTATTTGTTTCTTGATTCAATGGCATAAGAAGCCCAGAGTGGCCAAGTGATCGTCTCAACTCCAGTTTGATGGAGTTGCTATTGAGTTCTCTGGTAGAAACATTTTTCCCTTAGTAATTAAGATCACAAACTAGCAGAGCTCAGGATAGAAGGCAAAATTTTACAAGTGATCACTAAGGATTAGAGAAGCCACTTCTATTTCTATTCTTTGGTTCCAGAACCTGGTTCCATAAGGTGCTATGACCTATACAACATTGTAATTGAGCCTTCAATAGATCATTTCATGATCCCAGTCATCAGTAGGTAATTTCATCATTCTATCAGGCCAGTTGCTTCTGGGAATTGAGCATATGGAAACACAAGTGAATTCCATGGACATAAGCCTATACATCATTTCTTTTGCTGTTCTTTAGTCAGAGGAAATCTTGTGTGCAAAAGCAAGGTGGTGAGTAAAACATTAGATGATGGTGATGATGAAAGCAATGGGCACAAGAAAGACAAATCTGTATCCAAAATATATGTCTATTTCAGGAAAGACTAGGTGACTAGCAGATGCCACTGCTGGGGAACAGTGTCATATTGGAAGCCCAGTATTTTTCTTTGCTGTTAATAAGCTGATTAGTCACCAGTGGTGGCAGCAAGATCAGGCTTGATAAGGGAAATTCTACACATTCCATCTTTGCATAGCTTACATCCCTGACATAATGGTCAGTTGTAACACACAATTATTGAGTAAGCACTGGGGTGACTGGAGAGAGAAGCTAACTTATGCCCATAAACTGGATCTTCTGGTCTATATGATTATGATTACTAACAGACTTTTATGCAGTAGATCCCTATGATCACGAGATACAAAAATAATCCATTGTGTGGCTATTCTGAGTGGTTCATCTTCACATACCTCTTCTTGAGATCTTCTAATCAACAATCTTTCAGTTTTATTCCTTCCAAGTCCCTGATCACTTGACCAAAATTTCAGCTACTACCTACCAATGACATAATATAGACAGATACAATCTCAGAACATCTCTTCTTCTAGGCAAAGTGAAAATCCATATTTATGTTTGCACTTCTACCTTCTAGGAGGATGTTTATTTACCCACTATCCTTCAAGGCTATCTCTGAGTCAGGATAGAATAATGTATCACTTTTGGTACATTATTTGCTCCCCATGATATCATAGGATTGAAGAAAAAGCAGCAATGCCACAAAAGGAGATGTCACATGGGTTTGAGCCACCTGCTCAAGCAGCTTAGCTTGTATCTTGGGATCTGCCAAAGCTCAGCATCATGGAGGACACAATGCATCTGTTTAGGGCTGAACTTATAGCTTGATAGATTAGGTCATTCTCAGTTCATGATTAAACAGTTCCAGTTGCTTCAAAACTGTGAGTTTTCTCCTAAGTTTCCCAGCTGTCCCAATCTGCATTTCTACCTACCATTATTTCAAGTACCAGTAGATCTGTTGGGTCATAAGGCTGAGTGGTATACCATTGTATTGCCTGAACTGGTTGCAGAACTCTATTTTATTCTGGGTACTAATCAAAGCTGAAAATCTTACCAGTTATTCAGGAAATGGATTAGAGCAGCACACTCCAATGTACCTCAATGTGGTGTATGTTTATCTAGAATCCAAAGATTCTGTCAGTCACATCACAATCAAGATGGAAATGTGAGAGCTTAATTCTGAGCATTTTTTGTCTCTGATTTGCCAGCAATACTGCATGCTCTCTACAGAGCAATCCAGATAAACCTTTGGCTGCAAGAAGCATTACTTCTTTACCTCCTTTGAGAGTACCAAAAGAGCTTGAAATCCCATACTTTCAATCTTTTGAGAAATTATAGAATTTGCTAAAGTTTCAAGCAGAATACACATAGAATAAATTGGTATTGTTTACTTCCTGACTCCTATTTTGAGGCACTCTAATATAAGAGGAAGTTTTATTGAAGCACCCTACAGCAAAAACAATTGTTGCCTGACCTTAAATTAGAAATGACAATAGGCCGGGCGCGGTAGTCAAGCCCGTAATCCCAGCACTTTAGGAGGCCGAGACGGGCAGATCACGAGGTCAGGAGATCGAGACCATCCTGGCTAACACGGAGAAACCCCGTCTCTACTAAAAAATACAAAAAACTAGCCGGGCGAGGTGGCGGACGCCTGTAGTCCCAGCTACTCAGGAGGCTGAGGCAGGAGAATGGCGTAAACCCGGGAGGCGGAGCTTGCAGTGAGCTGAGATCCAGCCACTGCACTCCAAAAAAAAAAAAAAAAAACAAAAAACAAAAAACCAGAAATGACAATAATATTAATAGAAGCCTCAGTACAGAAACCATTTTGAGATAATCATGTCTTGATTATAAGTACTGATGTTCTTATAGGCATGCAAGCTTTATCAGAAATTCCAGCAAATATTTCAATGCCTGAAATCTATTGTTCTGGATCTAATATGATTCTGGGATAACCAGTTTAAGACGACAGCATTAACAGCCCAATTAAATCACAGCATGGCACTACACTTTTCTCCCATTGTGCAAATTCATTGGAATTCTCCAAGGTAATGTCCTTTTCTTAAAAATCTGGAGTTAGTGTTTTTGCTCAAGGAAGCTGTTGACTATCAATACTCCGTGGTTCTAGGTTGTTAAATAAATCTTAGAATTCATTCCTTAGCACTTGTTTTTGACTCAAAGAGTATAGATCATCTTGGTTTATCACTAGGTAAAATCTTCAAAAACAAATCATTCTGTAATTACATGTGTGATGTGAAATGAGGCATTGGTGATGTCTGAGTGGTTTTTAGAAAAATGTCAGCAATTAGAGGAAGCTTTCTGTGATGTGACACTAAAAATATGACATATTCCTATGTATACCAGATAATTGATGTATTTTTTTTTTCAGGATACCTGCTGGCAGGGGTTATTTTCATCCCAACCTATTACCTTGGTGATTACATAGTAATGAATATGATCCTCTTAGAAAGGAGAGAAAGAATTTCCTAAATTAAATCACTCTGACTGGCTGAGTCATATTTTGGGTGCAACATCAATCACAATTTGACCTTCTCTAACAGTGCTGTTTTTATACTATCACCACCTTTCTAATAAGCATATAAAATAATTCATTTTTAAATTGTCTCATATCAGTGAAGTATGGGCAATGTGTTTCTGCAGAGGGTAAATTTTTAACGAATTCATGATGGATTATTGAGTTATAGTATATCTTTACAAATGAGAAAGATAACTCACAAATGGCTTAGCCACAAAGATAAATGCCATAATAGTTCATTTCATATAGATTGGTGAACCTAATATTCTATTGCATTCTTCATTCTTCAAAATTCATTTCCATTGAAAATTTTTCCATTTATGCACCAAGACATTAAAACAAACAACAGTCACTGTACGTCAGAGGAAAGCAGCCAAATGAAGTAAATCTAAAAGAAAAACAAAAAGGCTCTGAAGTCACTCCTAATGCTTTTCTTTCCAATGTATGAAACTGTCCTGTTTAAATTAATAATCAAAGAGGTCAGTCATTTTAAAGCTGATGTTCAGGCCCCCTGAAAAACTGAAAGCAATGAAATTAGATTTTTTAAAACCTATTTTTCCCATGAATTTCCATAAGTTGACTTAAAATAGATTGAGTATTTTAAAACAGAAAGCTTCTTTTCTCAATAACTGTATTAGTAAAGACACAAGAAGGAAGAAATCCCTGGGTAGGTTCCTCAAACAACATTGTGCAATATAGTTAAAGATTTTGACCACAGGTAATCATTATTTGCAATATGTTTTCAAATAGTGATTACTAAATAAACGTGAACTCAAAAGAAATGGTTTTCCAAACAGTGCACCTCAGTTCAAATTTCAATAAAGGTCTTATCACTCATCAGTATGCACTATTTTGTGTGAATTCAATGTCTAAGCAAGATAATTTTCCTCATTTTTAATGTCTAAGTTCTTAAGGTAAAACCATATATTTTGGAACAATATCTTAACACCACACTCAATTATTTATAATATGAGACCACCATATCTTAAGAAAATCTCATCAAAAGGTCCTTAAGAGTATTTAGTAACTCAGTCCTCTTGGAGATAGATAGAGCATCTTGATATGGAAACATATCTTGTATTCTACAGCAAATAACATTCTAGCAAGGTCCCACATGTGGTAGCAGAGGGAAAATTTTTAAAGAATTTGAGATAGGCTCCAAATTTATGTTTACTCAGAAATCATGTTATAGCAAAAAAAAAAAAAAAATTAAGCATTATCTAAATGTAATGCCAAGGGATGTATGCTCCCCACAAGGTCCACTTTCAAAAGCAAGAAAAAGTCAAACATGGTTGAATATAAACGTTCTTGATTAAACTGCTCCACTTTTAACTCTTATGCTCTTTAAAATCTTTCTTAAAGGTACTGGTAAACTTACCTCAATAAGTAACCTCCACACCTCAATAGATTAATTTTCATAGCATTATGGATAATTAAGGCCGTTATAATGCCTAAAGAAGATGATTACATACATCATTTCTTGTTGAAAAATAATTGTAGATGAAGACAAAGACAGAGCTAAAGACTGAATCAAATTTATACTCCAAGACAAATGCTGAATGTCTTTTAAAAATAGTTTCCCTGATCTGAACTTATTTTTTCCTTCCACTTGCCTAACTCTAAAAATAAAATAGCTCTGTCCAAAAATACATTAAGCTGAGGGGTTTATGAAGGGATCCTAACTCCAATTAAACTCTATGATAGCCTCTGTACCTGTGTGTTATGTTATTTCATTCAATCCTCACAAGAAAACTTAGTGATAGGAATAATCATTCCAACTTTATGAAAATGGAAATAGAGGTTCAGGAAGTGTAGTTAACTTGCCAAGGTCCACAGCCAATAACTGAAAGAAGCAGTTATGTCTGTGTCCAAAATGTATTATTCCCAGTACATCACATTGCTTCATAATCTAGTTATCTGGATTCTAGATATTGGAAGATGCTCAGAATTACGAAAATGTTATTTGCAACTGATCTTTTATAATTTATTCCAATAATTTTATTTACTTATTATTTATTGAGTAGCTACTAACTTCATATCAGATACCATGGTAGGGACAGTAAATACAACAGTGGGCAAGGTGTAGTGCCCACTCTCAGGAAACTTATAGTTTAGATTGGCAGAAAAAAAGAAAAGTAGAAAGACAAAATAATCACAAGCCATAATAAATGCCAGAAGCAAACAAACAAAAAGGTGAGCTAGAGAATAACAATGGGAGACCTGAATGTTTCAGGTGATTTTAGGGTGATCAGGAATTAGCTATGTGGTCAGGGTCCTGCTGCCAATGCTGGGACATCAGCAACACAGGCAAGTGAGAAAAGAAAAAAAAAAAAAAGAGAGAGACAGAGCTGAGACTCAACAGAGCAAACCCACATGAAAGACAAACCTGTTAGAAGAGAAATCTAGAAGGCCAACTATACTTAACAGAAGAACCCAGAAAAATCTGGATGGATGGAAAAGGAAAGAGATAAAGATCTAAAACCCCTGAAAGAGATGTGACAGAGACCAAGCAAGGCTATAGGCATATTGTCAAGGAAACACCTCAGCCCTAAACAGAAACTGAGGTTCAGTGAGGCAACTGTGCAAAACCTACGAAGGCTGGACCCAAAACAGGGGGCCAAAGGAAGATGGGGTACATACTGCTAAAGGCATAAGATTCTATGACTGGTTGTCAATGAAGTAGCCCTCTGGTATTGTTTCAATGTTCCCTCCAAAACTCACATTGAAATTTGATTGCCAATGTAACAGAATTGAGAGGTGGGGCCTTTAAGAGATGATGAGGTCATGAGGGCACTGCACTCATGAATGGATTAATGCCATTATTGCAGGAGTGGGCTCCTGATTAAAGGATAAGTTTAGTCCCCATTTGCTCTCTGTTTCAGGCACTAGTTTCCCTTCTGCCATGGGATAACGTGGCTCACAAGATGCCAGCACTTGGCTCTTAGACATCCCAGCTTCTATAACTGTGAGTGAAATAAAATGTTCTTTATAAATTACATAGTCTGTGGTATTTTGTTAGCAGTAAAAAACGAACTCAGACACCTTGGAAGAGGGAGGGCACATCAGAATTATGTAACTAAGGCCAGGTTAGTGGATTTCTCATTGAGAATATAAACTTCTCTAGGATGAAGTTAAGGTCCTTGATATGACCAGGCTCCACCTTCTGAGATTTTGATCTGATTAGTCTAGAATGGAGTTCCAGTCGTTTTTATTTTTAAATGAATTTTTTTTTATTTTGAGATAATAGAAGATTTATATGCAGTTGTAAGAGATAAGAGTCACGTATATTTTGCCCAGTTTCCCCCAATGATAATATCTGGCAAAACTGTGCACAATATCACAACCAGGATATTGGCAATGATAGTCAATATAGAGAGCATTTTCCTCACTTAAAAAAACACAAGTTTCCCATTACATTGCCTTTTATAGTCACATCTGTTTCTCTTCTACCCTCATCACTTCTCTAATCTCTGGCAACAACTAATCTTTTACAATTCCTATTTTTTTTTAATTTCAAAGTGTTATATAAAAAGAATAATACAGTATGTCACTGTTTGGAGTTTGGTTTTATCCAGTCAGCATAATTCTGCAGTGATTTTTTTGAGTTATTGTGTGGACCAATAATTTGTTCATTTTTGTTACTGAGTAGAGTATTCCATGATACAGATATATCATAGTTTAGCTATTCATCCATTAAAGAAATCTGGCCGGGCGTGGTGGCTCACACCTGTAATCCCAGCAACTTGGGAGGCCAAGGTCAGGAAATCGAGACCATCCTGGCTGACACGATGAAACCCCGTATCTACTAAAAACACAAAAAATTAGCCGGGCGTGATGATGGGCGCCTGTAGTCCCAGCTACTAGGGAGGCTGAGGCAGGAGAATGGTGTGAACCCAGGAGGCGGAGCTTGCAGTGAGCAGAGATTGTGCCACTGCACTCCAGCCTGGGCGACAGAGTGAGACTCCATCTCAAAAAACAAAAACAAAACAAAACAAAACAAAATCTGGGTTGTTTTTATATTTTGAGTATTATGAATAAGCTATTATAAACATTTATGTACATGTTTTAATGTAAAATTAAGTTTTCATTTGTCTTGGATAAATGCTCAGGAGTGTAATTGCTGGGTCATATGGTTGCTGCATGTTTAGATTTTTAGAAAACTGCCATGTTATTTTCCACAAGGGCTGTATCTCTTTACAGTTTCACCAGCAATGCATAAGTGATCCAGTTTCTCACATCCTCTTGAGCAACTGGTTTTGTCAATATTTTTTATTACAGCCCCTTGGTTAGGCATGTAATGATGTCACTGTGGTTTACATTTGCATTTCCCTAATGGCCAATAATGTTGAACATTTTTCCATTAGTTTATTTGTCATCTGTATATCCTCTTCAGTAGGATTTGTCTTTGTGCCTTTTGATCATTTTTAACAAAATCATTTCGTTGTGGGTTTGTGTATGTATGTATATATTGGGTTGGTGCAAAAGCAATTGTGGTTTTTGCAATTAAAGGTAATGGCAGAAATTGCAACTACTTTTGCACCAACCATATACACACACATTTATTTTATTTATTTATTTTTATTATTGAATCTTGAGAGTTCCTTATTACATTATGTGCCTTACACATAGTTTCTTGCACTATGTAGTTTTTCATTTTATCCTCTTAATAGAAATTTTCACAGAGAAAAAGATTTAACTTTGATGAGGTACAATTTATTCATTTTTTATTTATGAACAATGCTTTTTGTGTCAAGTCTCAGAAACTTTTGCCTACTTCTGGATCCCCCAAATTTTCTCCTGTCCTTTTTTCTAAAAGTCTCACAGTGTTTTACATTTTTTAATTTAAGTCCATTATATATTTTGACATTTCTTTGTATAATGGATGAGATGTGTTAAGGTACATGTTTATGCCCATGAATGTTCGATTGCCCTAGCAACATTTGTTAAAAGGCTATCTTCTTTCCATTGAACTGCTATTGTGCCTTTGTCAAAAATTCAGTGAGCATACTTGTATGGGTCTATTCCTGGGGTCTCTGTTCTATTCCATTAATCTGAGTGTCTATCCTCTGCCACTATGACCCATACTTGACTACTGTGGTTATCCTATTTCAGAACTTCAAATTGGATAGATGGATTTCTCCCATGTGACTCTTTTTTTTTTTCAATACTATTTTATTCTTTGGCCTTCCTGTATAAATTTTAGAATAATTGGGTCTATATCTACAAAAAGGTCTTGTTAAAATTTTGATAAAAATTATATTAAACCTCTATATCAATTTGGAAAGAATTGTTTTCTAAACCATGAGCATGGTATGTCTCTCAATTTAAGTAGATCTCATATGATTTTTTTCATCATCACACTTGTAATGTTTATCATACAAGTCCTGTACATATTGTGGTATATTTTTAACTAAAATCTTTTATTTTTTTATTTTATTTTTATTTTTTTTGAGGCGGAGTCTCGCTCTGTCGCCCGGACTGGAGTGCAGTGGCCAGATCTCAGATCACTACAAGCTCCGCCTCCCGGGTTCCGGCCATTCTCCTGCCTCAGCCTCCCGAGTAGCTGGGACTACAGGCGCCCGCCACCTCGCCCGGCTATTTTTGTATTTTTAGTAGAGACGGGGTTTCACCGTGTTAGCCAGGATGGTCTCGATCTCCTGACCTCGTGATCCGCCCGTCTCAGCCTCCCAAAGTGCTGGGATTACAGGCTTGAGCCACCGCGCCCGGCAAATCTTTTATTTTTAACAATTGCGAATAATATTATATTTTTAATGTTTTTGTTCAGGTGTCCATTGTAATTACACAAAAATATAATTAATTTTTGATTGTTGATTTTGTATCCGATGACCTTTCTGAACTCATGTATTAGTTCCAAAGTTTTTGTAGATTCCTTGAGATTTTCCACATAATCATATAAAAGTATAGACAATTTTATTTCATTCTTTTATTGCCTTCATTGTATTTCCTCTTATTTCTTTTTCTTGCTTTATTACACTGGCTGCTAGACTTTCCAGTAATATGCTACAAAGAGAGTGAAAGCCAGTAGCCTTGTCTTGTCCCAGTCTTAGGGGTAAAGCATTCAATTTTTCACCATTAAAAATAATGTTAGCTACAGGTGTTTCATATATGCAGTTTATGAAGTGGAGGGAACTCTACTCTGTTGCTATTTTTCTGATACTTTTTAACATGAACAAGTGTTAAATTTTGTCAAATACTCTTTCTGTATCAATTGATACGGTAATTTTTTTTTTTTAGCCTGTTAATACGGTTGATTGGTCTTTGAATACTGAAGCAGTGTTACATGTTTAAAATAAACGTCACCTGTTCATGATATACAATTCTTCTGATATATTGCTGCATTTTATTTGCAAATATTTTGATGAAGAAACATGTGCCTATGTTCATAAGAGATACTGATTTGTAGTTAAATTTTTGTACTGCATTCATCTAGTTTTAGTAACCAGATAATTCTACATTCATAAATTGAATTTATTAAGTGTTCTCCTCTATTTTCTGAAAGACACTATATAAAATTGATGTTAACTCTTCTTTATACAATGGTGGAATTCTCCAGTATAACCATCTAGTCTAGGACATTTCTTTTTTGGGTGTTTCTAAGTTACAAATTTAATTTTCTTTATAGTTAGAGGGCTACTCAAATTACCTAGTTCATATTGGGTGAGTTACAGCTGTTTGTGTTTTTCAAGGAAGTGGTTCATTTTGTCTAAGCTGTCAATTTTATGTGTGTAAAACTGTTCACAGCATTCCCTTATTCTTTTGGTGTCTGCAAGGTAGGCTGTGATATGTTCCGTTTCATTTCTGATATTGCTAATTTGTGTCTTCTCTCTTTTTTTCCCTTGTCCATCTTGTTTGTCAATTTTATTGCTCTTTTCAAAGAAACAAGTATTTGATTTATTGATTTTCTTCTACTGTTTTTCTGTTTTAAATTTAATTATTTTCTGATTTCTGTTCTTATTTTATTTTCTTGTTTCTGCTTGCTTTGAGTTTCTGGTAGGAGATTAGATTATTATTTTGAAACTTTTACTCTTTTCAATAGACAAAAAGTAAAGTAAACAGATAAAGTAAAAAGTAATGTGTAAAGTATAAATTTCCCTCTCTTCATTGCTTTAACCATGTCTTATGAAATGTTTTATGTTGTATTTTTATTTTCATTCCTCTATCTGTGTTTAGAATCATTTCAGATAGTGTTATAATTTCTGCTTCAATAGTAAAACTTAGAAAATTTAAGTGTATTTTTATTTTTATCTTGAAACTTCCTTTTTGATCCATGGATTATTTAGAAGTGAGTTTCCAAGTGTTTGGAGATTTTCCTATTATCTTCCTGCTATCCTTTCTGGATTAATTATTTTATGGATGGAGAACATACTCTATATGATACCAATTCTAAATTTGCTGATGTTTGTTTTATGGCCTATCTAGGTGTACGTTCTGTGGGCATGTAAAAAGAATTTGTATCCTGCTATATTGGGGTGGACCATTGTATAAATATCAATTACATGCTGTTGGTGGATGTGATTTTCAGTTCCTTTACATCCTTGATGGTATTTAGTCTAGTTGCCCTATAAATTGTTGAGAGAGGGGTACTGAAGACTCCAACTAAAATTGTTGACTTGTCTATTTCTCCTTTCAGTTTTATCAGTTTTTGCTGTACATATTTTGCAATTCTGTTGATCAGTGAATACACAGGTTGGTTCAAATATAAACCTGTATTAGTAAATATAGGTTTACTAAGTGTTAGTAAACCTAATATTTAGGATTACTATATCTTCTTGGTGGATAGAACCTTTTATCATTATATAATATCCCTCTCTGTTTCTAGTCATTTTCTTTGCTCTAAAACTTATTTCATATAATACAGTAGCTTCTGCTTTCTCTTAAGGAATGTTTTATAATACATATTTTTCCATTCTTTTATTTTCAATCTGTCTATATTGTACAATGAAGTGAGTTTCTTGTAGATAGCATATAGGTGGATGATTTTTTAATCTACCCTACCAGGTTTTCTTTTTTAATTGTGCATGAAGGCCATTTAAATTTAAGGTAATTATTGATTTGTTAAGACTTAAGTCTGACATTTTATTTTCTGTTTGTTCTCTCTGTTTTAAATCTTTCTGTTTTCTTTTTTCTGCCATCTTTTAAGATACATTGTTGATTTTTTATATTTTGGAACATTATCTAAATTCATTTTTGATTTATCTACAGTGTTTCTAAGTGCACATCTTTGTATAGCTGTTTGACTGATTGCTTTGTTATATTATATAGATGTAACGTAACATCAGTCTTCTCGTGTCCCCATTTTCTTAGTTTGAGTATGTCTCCCTTTGCCCTAACCCATTTAAAATATAATTGCCTTAATAACTTCCTCTATCTGTGTTTAGAATCATTTCAGATAGTGTTATAATTTTTGCTTCAATGGTAAAACTTAGAAAATTTAAAAGAGAAAGAGATTCCATTCTATGTACTCATATTTCTACTTAATGTGTTCTTTAAGTATTAAGAACTACAAACAGGTGCTTCCAGATCAGGCTCTATTCTTTTAGTTCCACTGTCATTGAAACTAATGAAGCAAATATTTTGTGATGGTTTCAATGCCAAAAAAATCTGCCATATGCCTTTTTAACTTAATCCTACAATTTTATAATGGTATGTAGAAAACTGAAGTTTACCAATGTTCTTTTACGGCTAATTTTATTATAAGTCTTCTGGCAGTTTGGAAAGTGGGAAGTAGAGGCTGGCTGCAAACAACAAAGCTGATATAATTAGTTTCTCACAGATCCAACATGAACAAAAGCATCAAGGTTGGTTTGCTTCTATTATATATGACACTTACTAATAAGCCATGCTATATATAATCTGAATACCTGTGTCCCCTAAAATGTATACATTGAAATCCGAACCCCCTAGGTGATGGTGTTAATGGAGGTGGAGCTTTTGGGAGGTGACTTGGTCACGAGAGTAGAGCTTTCATGAGTGAGATTAGTGCCCTTGTAAAAGAGGCCCTAGGGAGCTCATTAGCTCCTTCTGCCTTGTGAGGATGCAGTGAGAAGGCAGCTGTTTATGAACCAAGAGGGCTTTCACCAGAAGTCACTTTTGCCAGCTCCTTGATCTTGGACTTCCCAGCCTCCAATATTGTGAGAAATAAATTTCTGTTGTATATAAGCCATCTAGTTTATGTTTTATTACAGCAACCCAAAGGGGCTAAAATAGGACAGACACATGGGTACACTTCAGGTAAGGGCTCCTTAACACCAAAATCTATTTTCATTTATTTATTATCAATGAAATATAGATAGGTAGTCAGGTTAATTAAACTGTATTAGAATAATATAATAAAACTAGAATAACAAATAAGCCAAATGTGGTTTTTAATTTACTATCAGCAATCTGTCATTCTTTAATTATCTTACCATTTTATAGAAATGAATAGTTGAAAAAAATGTTAAGCCTGTAATTTATTCCACTTTAGGAATTCTTAGGAAACAAAGCAATAGACAAATCTCTTAAGTATTTATGCTGTATATCAGTGTCATGTCTGAAATTTGGCACAACGATTTTGAGGTCATGAAGGGTAGAAACTTAAAAAAAAAGACTAACATTTAAAAGTCACATGCAGTTTCTATCTCAGAAAGTAGAATCCTTTTTTTTGCTTTGAGAAACTGTTTTCATCCTAAGAAAACCACGTAATAGGCTCCTAAGTTACACAAACATAAACCAAAGTATCTGCCCATTTTTTCTGTGAAAAAAGAAATAATAAAACTACCCATAATCTGAAAGCAGATATTTTAGAGAAGGAAGCTAAATGTTTGTTTGGTATAGTAATATAACTTATATTGGATCAAAGTTCTAAGCCTTAAGCCTGCAGATTTTATTGCTTTTATGAGAAGAGTGAGAATGTTTCTGCAGGGATTTAGGTGACAGGAATAAATTCCTTTCTTTCTTGATCTTGGAATTGTTGAGTATTCCTAGAGGCAGGGGAAGGGGGTGAGGGTGGGGTTGGTGGGGATTTCTGTATTGCTAATGGAGGACTGAGAATTTGTTTAGAAAGTGCCTTACCTTGTAAGGAAATCTAACCCTATAGGAAAAGTTTCAAAAGTTAGCTGATGGTTTCTACTTCTTCTTCTGTTTTTTTTTTTTTTTTTTTTTTTTTACAGGATCTTCTTCTGTCACTCAGGCTGGAGTGCAGTGGCATGATCATAGCTCAAGTGGTCCTCCTGCCCCAGCATCCCAAGTAGCTGAGATTTCAGACAACAAGTGTGCGCCACCACGCCCAGCTAACTTTTTAAATGTTTGGTAGAGACAGGGTCTCACTATGTTGCCCAGGTTGGTCTCAAACACCTGGCCTCTAGTGATACCCCTGCTTTAGCCTCAGATAGGAGGCCAAAGTGCTGGGATTACAGGCATGAGCCACCACACCCAGCCAGTTTCCATTTCTTAATGGAGAATTAGAGTCAGGCTCTATTTTAAGATTGTCAAAGTGGTAAGAATGAGAAACAGCCCCTGCCTACATTGCAGCAACCATAAGCAGAGCCAGCAATGATGGGACATAGTAGCTTGATGAGGAAGCAAAGCAGATCATGAGGAAATTTGCCTCTCAGCACATGGATGCAGAGTATGAGGAACCGCTCATACTTAGAAATGACTAAGGGGAATGATAAAGCCAACCAAACTCTTGGGATCCAAGATTTCTCGGTGTCCATTCTGGAGTGGAATTAGTCTATCTGCACTTTCGACAAGCTCCTGGACGCTTCCAGTGCAGTCAACACTGGGGCCTCATTCTACTGGAGGTCATAAGGCAGTGGTTCTCATGATTCAGGATGCTTAAGGATCTCCTGAGTGCTTGCTAAAAAGACAGAGAGATCCCAGGCCTCCAGTCCAGAGAGACTGATTTATGTCTCTCATTTTAGTAAGCACTCAGATAATGCTGATGCAGACAGTCAAGACAACACTTTAAGAAAAATAGCCTAAAACCTTACAGTATTTTTATCAGGTAGTAATGTGAGACCTATAGCAAAGAGTCAAGTCATTTCTCATATAAAATAAGACAATACATTTTAGCGCTTTACATCTCTGGCTAAAACCTATTCTCTAATCAGTGATGACTCTGGAGCTTCATTTTGGAATAATTAGCTTAAATGTGAGCACTAGAAGCTATTATCTTAATGAATTCTTCTTAAATATCAATACAATATGTTCCTGTTTACATTTTTAAAATCAATAATAATTTTATTTTTTTCCTCCATCCACAATTTTTTTTTTTTTTTTTTTTGAGACAGAATCTTGTTCTGTTGCCCAGACTGGAGTGGAGTGCACTGGCATTATCCTGGCTCACTGCAACCTCTGCCGGCCAAGTTCAAGTGCTTCTCCTGCCTCAGCCTCCCAAGTAGCGGATTATAGGTGTGCACCACCATGCCCAGCTAATTTTTGTATTTTTAGTAGAGACAGAGTTTTGCTATGTTGGCCAGGCTGGTCTTGAACCCTTCACCTCAGGTGATCTGCCTGCCTCAGCCTCCCAAAGTGCTGGGATTACAGCCATGAGCCACGGTGCCCGGTCACAATATGTTTTGAATGCCTACTATATGCAAGAAATAACGCATAATAGAGAACACAATGTTAATTTAAACAAACTTGTTTCAGGTACTTTAAAACCAGTGAGTTTTTAGTTATTGGCCTTCTGGCTAAGATAAAGTGTAGATTAGAATTGGTGATCTAAAGATACCTGCTAGGTATTCTGTTCCATGGAAAATGTGTAATTATATAGGATTTAAAAATAAATATTTTCTTAAATAATGATTATGCACATAATTCCCTCCCTTGTGTACTGCAATTGGATTTTAAGTCCTTCATTTATACGTTACTGTAAATCTTTTCTATTTGCTATTTTAATGATTTCCCTAATTCATTTTAGATAATTTGTAAATGTGTTTATTGAATTTTTTATATAATAACACTGTATCATGCTCAAACTTACAGTTTTTTTTGTTTGTTTGTTTTTTGTTTTTTTTAACTTAGCTAAGTCAAATTCTTGTTAAGGAAAAAAAACAGGTAGGTACCATTGTTAGATGGGGATATTGCTATTGGAATACATGAACGTTCAGAGCGACAAAAGCTAGTTTTTTCTTTGTTTGTTTGTTTGGTTGTTTGAGACAGAGTCTCGCTCTGTCGCCCAGGCTGGAGTGCAGTGGCGCGATCGCGATCTCAGCTCACTGCAAGCTCCGCCTCCCGGGTTCACGCCATTCTCCTGCCTCAGCCTCCTGAGTAGCTGAGACTACAGGCGCCCGCCACAGCGCCCGGCTAATTTTTTGTATTTTCAGTAGAGACGGGGTTTCTCCGTGTTAGCCAGGATGGTCTCGATCTCCTGACCTCGTGATCTGCCCGCCTCGGCCTCCCAAAGTGCTGCGATTACAGGCATGAGCCACCACGCCCGGCGGACAAAAGCTACTTTTAAAAAATTCACTTCCAGAATGTTAACACAAGAGGTGTTATTTCAGATAGCTTGGAGTCCATTTCTTATTACAGCAGTATAAGTATTTCCAGGAACAAGGGCTTCTCCTCTTAGAGTTCACATTTACAAACAACATTATAAAAGCATCTTTGAAATATGCTTCTCTGTTTTGACTTCAAATAAGATATTCATTCATGAGCTTTTATAGGATTTGGTGAATTCTCAAATGTCAATACTGGACCAATATTTAAAAGGAACATTTAACTAAACTTTTTAAATAAGTGGTTCACAAAATTGCTTGATATGTGCTGTGACAATTTTTACTCATTTTAATTAACTGCACTATAAATTGCCAAATTCAATCACTAACAGGATAATGTATGCTGATCGGATCAAAGGAGTCACATAAAACTGTGAGGGAAATGGAGTCAGATTAAAGCTATAATTAAGTATCTCTTCAGTGACAGAGGACAAATGGAAAGATAAGGTAAATCATTCAGTCAAATGTGGCCCCCAAAAAATGGTGGCAATCCGACTTTAGAGCATGAGAACCCATTAGCCAAATGATGAGCCATGTTCATACCAAGCTCCAAAAGGCTTTTCTAAGAACCATTTATCTATCCAAATATCTTCATCTTCAAAGTATTCCATTACTAAAAGTATTATCAGAAACTCTTAGCCTTCTCTTTTGGAGTTACCTGAATTTCGTGTTTGACTTGTTACAGTAGACTAAATGGAAGATATGGGAATGTAAGAGAATGTAAGAGAAAGGGTACATGTTATTTGTAAACAACATTTTGTCTTATAGTAAAAGGCTGACAGAGATACTCTATATTCAATGCCTGAGGAATCATGATTTCTAAATGTCTAGCAGAAACCTCGTTTATGTAATTCTAATTTTCATTAACTGTGTTAGAATGTTGTATTTACTGGTTCATGGCACTTGGCTTGAATGTTTTTGCTGAAGTTTAGTTGGACTCAGGCAGTAGAAACTATGATAAGTCAAAACATAGAAAAAAATCACGTTATATTATTGATAAAGCCCACACCACACATGAAAATATGAACTGTTCTAGTGAGGAAAATTTCATGTTCAAAAAATTTAGAAATTCTATTCCAAAGTGTTCAAGGTCATTCATAATTCAAGTCAGTATGCCAAGAACTATTATATCTCTATACTATTTCTTAAAAATACTACGTACACATCCTCAAAGGAGAAATTATTGAATGAATAAATAAAACACAAATTATTGTGTTTAATATGTCTTTTGATCAGTCACACATCTCCCATCTTTACTTCCACCTAAGAATAATGGCCTTATCAGCTGATACTTCACGCTTTTAACCCATCTCTTTTTTAAGCCTTTCATAACACTTCCTCTCCACCTTTTCCTATTCCCGTCCTAACTCTTCTGGTCCCTCTACCATATTTCAGTCCCTTCACCAAGTGGCAGACAGTGCTAGGGATTACTCACCATCCATTCTCACCTTCTTCTTTTTTAGCATTGATTTTATATGAGATATGCATGTGCTAGGTTAAAAATATTCATCTGTCGGTCTCCCAAGTCGCTAGAGGTGAGCATCTGACTCAATTCTAGCCAATGAACTAAAAGCTGAAGTTAATTAATGGGTCTTACCAAAATAATTGCTTTAATCAAAGTGTTGGAAGCAACTTTTAACTTTCATTCTCTCCTTTTACTTCTTACCTGGAATTTGAATGCAGTGCCATCCTTTGCACATAAGGACTCAGGCCACATGCCAAAGACAGCAGAGTAATAAGGAAATGGATCCTAGAAAGTTGATGATTTTCTTAAATGGCTTCTTGCTGTATCAGAAAAGTGAAACTGCTATTTGCTTAACTCACTGTAAACAGGTTTCTTTTTCTTTTTTCTTTTCTTTTCTTTTTTTTTTTTTTTCCTGAGATGGAGTCTCACTCTGTCGCCCAGGCTGGAGTGCACTGGCACAATCTCAGCTCCCTGCAACCTCCACCTCCCAGGTCCAAACAATTCTCCTGCCTCAGCCTCCCGAGTAACTGCGATTACAGGCGCCCACCACCTGGCTAATTTTGTATTTTTAGTAAAGATGGGGTTTCATCATGCTGACCAGGCTTGTCTAGAACTCCTGACCTCAAATGATCCACCTGTCTCGGCCTCCCCAAGTGCTGGGATTACAGGCATGAGCCACCGTGCCTCACCCCCTTTAATGTGTAATCAAATGTAGTATTAAACCAAAACAAATAGGAAACGAGTGATCTTTCTCCTTACATTAACATGTATATAAATGTTTAAACTAAAATCTTTATTTTTCTCATACATCAACATTTTTAAAATAAATATAAATAAAAATTTGTTTTATAAAATAAAACAAATATTAAGCCAAAAAAAGTAACTATATACAAATTGTTAAATATGCATTTTGCTAATTTTGGTTTTTGTCAGCTTTTTTGTTGTTATTGGTTTTTTAGCCCTTGATTAAACAGTTTTTTAACATTATATGCCATAAAAACAAAAATTTAGTTGTAGTGGTTTTTAAAAATATATAGTGGCTAATTTTTGGATATCCCTCCTCAAAGGGGAAGTCTATGTCCTTTCCCCTTTGAACCTGAGCAGACTTGTGTCTTCCCTGTTACCAACAAAATTCAGCAAAAGGGACTGTGTGATTTCCAAACATGGATCAGCAAGAGCAATGCAGCCTCAACCTTGTTTGCCTGAACACTTGTACTCTGAGCCTTGGGTTACCCAGTAAGAAATCTAACTACTCTATAGCCACCATTCTACAAGGATGCCACATGGAGAGGCGCTTCTATAGGGAGTCCTAATCCAAATTCTTCCAGCCCCAGCACCAAACAAAAGAGTGAACAGGACTTCAACCCTTAGCAATTGAGTCCCTCTCCTGGCCTTTGAGTCTTTTTAGAAGTGACCAGACATCATGGAGCAGAGACACGCTGTCCCCGTTGTGACCTATCCAAATTCCTGACCTACAGAATTTGATAACAAAATATAAAATTGATTTAAGATTAGATTTTACGATGATTTGTTTTGTAAAAATGGCAGCCACAACACCGGGGAAAGCTACTTCACCACATTTAAGAATATGCAAAAAAAGAGATAAGTTTCTCAAAATGAAACAATGACACACATTAATGACAGAAATGGTGTCTGAGAGGAATGAAGCAATAGTAAATACAAACAACATTTTATATTTACATTGTGTCTTTTGAGTCCACGGTACTCAGGACATATTACAAACTTAACTAACTCCCTAACAACAAAATACATAGAAATCTCATTTTATGTGTAGGGGTACTGAAATTCACAAGAAAGATAGTTGAGATAATCAGAAATAAAAATCTAAAATCAAAAGATGACATTAAACTTTCTTTTATTTTAGGTTTCAGGGTACATGTGGTTTGTTACATAGGTAAACAGGTGTCACGGGGGTTTGTTGTACTTATTATTTCATCACCCAGGTATTAAGCCCAGTACCAAATAGTTTTTCTGTTCCCATCTCTCCTCCCACCCTCCCACTCAAGTAGACTCCAGTGTCTGTTGTTTCCTTCTTTGTGTTTATAAGTTCTTATCCTTTAGCTCCCATCTATAAGTGAGAACATGTGGTATTTGGTTTTCTGTTCCTGTGTTAGTTTGCTAACTTTCTTTTCTGTTTTTTTGTTTTGTCAGCTCCATCCATGTTCCGTCCACAGACATCTTGTTCTTTTTTATGGCTGCATAGTATTTCATGGTGTACATATGCCACATTTTCTTTATCCAATCTGTCATTGATAGGCATTTAGGTTAATTCCATCTCTTTGCTATTGTGAATAGTGCTGCAATGAACATTCACATGCATGTGTCTTTATGGTAGAAACACCACATAGTCAATTTACATTCCTCTGGGTATATACCCAGTAATAGAATTGTTGAGTCAACTGGTAGTTCTGCTTTTAGCTCTTTGAGGAATCACCATACTGCTTTTCACAATAGTCAGACAAATGTCTACTTCCACTAACAGTGTATAAGTGTTCCCTTTTCTCTACAACCTCACCAGCATCTGTTGTTTTTTGGCTTTTTAGTAATGGCCATTCAGACTGGTATAAGATGGTATCTCATTGTGGTTTTGATTTGCATTTCTCTTATGATCAGTGATACTGAGCTCTTTTTCAAATGCTTGTTGACCACATGTATGTCTTCTTTTGAGAAGTGTCTGTTCATGTCCTTTGCCCACTTTTTGATAGGGTTGTTTGCTTTTCTCTTGTAAATTTAAGTTCCTTATAGATGCTAGATATTAGACCTTTGTCAGATGCATAGTTTGCAAATACTTTCTCCCATTCTGTAGCTTGTCTGTTTACTCTGTTGATAGTGTCTTTTGCTGTGCAGTTCTTAAGTTTAATTAGATTCCACTTGTCAATTTTTGCTTTTGTTGTGATTGCTTTTGGTGTCTTTGTCATTAAATATTTTTCTATTCCTACATCCAGGATGGTATTGCCTAGGTTGTTTGGCAGGTTTTTTATAGTTTTGGGATGTATATTTAAGTCTTTAATCTGTCTTGAGTTGATTTTTGTGTATGGTGTAAGGAAAGTGTCCAACTTCAATCTTCTGCATATGGCTAGCCAGTTATCCAAGCACCATTTATTGAATAAGGAGTCATTTCCCCCATTGCTTGTTTTCATCAGCTTTGTCAAAGACTAGATGGTTGGAGACATGCGGCATTATTTCTGGGCTCTTTATTCTGTTCCGTTGGTCTATGCACCTGTTTTTGTACCAGAAACATGCTTTTTTTGTACCAGAGACTTGCTGTTTTTGCTACTGTAGCCTTGTAGCATAGTTTAAAGTCAGGTAACCTGATGCCTCCAGCTTTTTCTTTTTGTTTAGGATTGCCTTGGCTATTAAGACTCTTTTTTAGTCCCATAGGAATTTTAAAATAATTTTTTCTAGTTCTGTGAAGAATGTTGTTGGTAGTTTCATAGGAATAACACTGAATCTGTAAGTTACTTTGGGCAGTATAGCCATTTTAATAATATTGTTTCTTCCCATCCATGAGCACGAGATGTTTTTTTCATTTGTTTGTGTCTGCTCTGATTTCTTTCAGCAGTGTTTTGTAATTCTCATTCTAGAGATCTCAATGAATACAGAAATTGGTTTTTAAAAAAATTAATAAAATAGATATGCCACTAGCTAGGCTAACAAAAAAGAAAAAAGAGAAGATCCAAATAAACACAATTAAAAATGATGAAGGGAATTTTACTATGACACAACAGATATAAAAACAACCATCAGAAACTGCTATAAACACCTCTAGGCACACAAACTAGAAAATCTAGAAGAGATTGACAAACTCCTGGACACACACACCCTCCCAAGACTGAGTCAGGAAGAAACTGATTCCCTGAACAGACCAATGATGGGCTCCAAAATTGAATCAGTAATAAATAGCCTACCTACCAAAAAAAAAGAGCCCAGCACCTGATGGAGTCACAGATGAATTCTACCAGATGTACAAAGAAGAGCTAGTTCCATTCCTACAGAAACTATTCCAATAAAGTGAGGAGGAAGGACTCCTCTTCAACTCATTCTATGAGGTCAGCATCATCTTGATACCAAAACCTGGTGGAGATACAAGGAAACTTCGGGCCAATATCCTTGATGAACATCGATGCAAAAATCTTCAGCAAATTAGTTGGAAACTGAATCCATCAGTGCACTGAAAAGCTAATCCACCAAGATCAAGTAGGCTTCATCCCTGGGATGCAAGGTTGGTTCAACATACACAAATCAATAAATGTGATACATCACATAAACAGAACTAAAGACAAAAACCACGTGATTATCTCAATAGACACAGAGAAGGCTTTTGACAAAATTTAACATCCCTTCATGTTAAAATCTCTCAATGAACTATGTATTGAAGGAACATACCTCAAAATAATAAGAGACATTTATGACAAGCCCATAGCCAACATTATGGTAAATGGGCAAAAGCTGGAAGCGTTCCACTTGAAAACCAGCACAAGAAAAGTATGCCCTCTCTCATCACTTTTATTAAACATAGTATTGGACGTCCTAGCCAGAGCAATTGGGCAAAAGAAAGAAATAAAGGCATCCGAATAGGAAGAGTGGAAGTCAAACCATCTCTGTTTGTAGGCAACATGATTCTATATCTAGAAAACCCAATAATCTCAGCCCAAAAGCTCCTCCAGCTGATATACAACTTCAGCAAAATTGCAAGATATGAAATCCGTGAAAAATCACTAGCATTTCTATATACCAAAAACAGTCAAACCAAAGAGCCAAATCAGAAAGGTAATTCCATTCAAAATTGCCACCAAAAGAATAAAATACCTAGGAATACAACATTGAACTTTCAAAACACAATCAAACTTTTAACTCAGTAAATAGCATTCCTTTCAAGAACAACTCATACTTATCCTCCTCTTACCTCCTCCCCAGCATGCTGTTTAAAAACAGCAGCATCATTATGATCATGATCATCTTTATTTCAACTTTTAACCCAAATGCTGAAGGTACAGTTAATGAAATGCCATAGATTTCTATATCATGTTATGCATTTCTTTTATTTTCTATATTTAAGGTTTGATTTCTTCTATTCCCATTGGGGATCACAAACTTTGTAAAGGCAGAACCAATGTCATGAAAACTTGATCTATCACTTAGATTGTTACACTTAGCTAGACTATAATAAACCACATTGGAAATAAAATTTCATTACTTGAACCATTGTCATTCTTTCTATTAAAAAGTTGAAGCATACTGTCTAAATACCTTATTCTCTAAAAGATTTCCCTATGCTTTTTGTATTTATAACACAGAAGCATTTCTACAAGATGGTTTCAAATGACTCTGTATATTTCATTCCATAATTATCTTCCTCTTCTGCTTGGTGTGTCCAAAGAGGCACGCAGATATAGATGGGATATTGAAAACAAAGTGTCATGGAAACCAGATTCACTGACAGTCAGCCAAGTGCTTCCCTTTAAATCATTCCTTTGAAACAAAGTTGAAAATTATGAACTTTTTCAAGTCTTGACATTGTCCTCCTCAAAACAACCCACTCATATCATTCCAAGGGTTTTGTTTACTGTCATGTACAGACAGCCTACATCCTCTCTGTGGCCTGAATTGCTCAGATTGTTGTCAAAATTCACTCAATTCAGTATTTTTTAATATACCTGTCCTAAAATTGTGAAGCTTCTCTCCACAAGTTTAGTGTTGAAAAATTGAAATTGGGTTACCTGCTTTGTGCTGACCATAAAAGGTACAAATTTTAAAAATATGAGCATAGAAAAAAACTTAAAGACAATCTGGTAAATTTATTTATGTTAGCGACAACAGAAATATTACAAAAATTTTTTTTCAGTCTTCAGTGTAGCATTTTATTGGCTTGTGAAGGCATGTAGATTTTGCCAAGCTCAATGTGTTAGGTAATTGTTTGAAGGTTTAAGATTCCATATCAATGGTTGAATTTTAGATTATATAGGCTTATTTCTTAATATATTTTAATCATTAGTCACTTCCTATTTTCGTTTCTCTAACACTCTTTGAATATTTCAAATATCTTTAAAAGAGTTTGCCTTCTCTGTATATCAGAAATAACTTTTAAAATATTTCATTAAAGAAATTAATTTTTCACAAATATGATTTAGATGAAATTACTTCTCTTTGAGTAAAATGGGACTTTATCCCATGGTTTGTATCTAAGTTGATTTCCAAAACAGTCAATGCCTTATGCTTTTTAATGTTATTGTTGGCTATTTATTAAGTTCATCTATTGGCATGACACTTGAATTTAGAAAACGTAACAAACTATATTGCTATATTTCAAGAGTTAATACTTTCAGAAAGCAAAACACTAAGTAATTAAGGGTGGACAAGCATTTGGAAGATTATTCAATTTTCTAACAGATTTGTTATAATGGTTATGGTAGTTAGCACTCTTGAGATCAAGTGCTGTATAATGGAAACATGTGTTTATTAAGTTTCTGTTGAGTGTCTTCCAGTGCTTTAAAAGGAAGAGTGTGCTGCTTTAATTGAGACAATGCCTAAAACAATACAATAACATTTTCTTATAATAAATAGCCTGACTGCCAAATATAATAGCGAATCTCCAGGTTTCTGCCAAAAAAAAAAATCAATTTGGAAACATAACACCAGCAAGTCCAGGTATAATAAGAACATTAACATGGTGGTCACTGTTACTGAAGCCTAGTTTTGTGAACTTTCTCAGACATCCTTCTCAAGTCCTTAATTCACCTACCTCTACTTACCAGGCTCCTACATTTTTATTTATGCAACCTGTTCCTATATATATATTGTTAGACAGGTCACACTGAACTATAGTCCATGGTATATACAGTCTGTCTGTTTAAGATTTGAAGTTATCAAGGACAGGGACACATTTTTTTTCATCCTTATAGCAACTAACACTGTATGTAAAATAGAGAAGATACTAATATATGGAAATAGAATGGAATGTGGTGAAGTAAAGCAAAATTCTGACACAAAGAGGCATGATAAGATAGTCTGTATGGAAGTATATTATTGTCAACACTGCTGTATCCATAACACATGCCACAAAGTTTCTTAATGCTTTGGCTTCACCAAAACTTACAAAATTTAGTAGATTGAAAGGTAACAGAAAGCGCGTTTATTTCAAGTGCCACTTTTTATTGTTTGCACATTTAAATTTCATAAATGTAATCAGCAATGTAAAAAGACAACATTGATTACCTTTTAGAGTAGCACAACTTGCTTCCACACTGCTATACAGGGATTTCTTTAAAAGATATATTGTGGGTCATCTTGATAAGCATTAATCAAATTAATATATATGTGGAGTTAATCAGCCTAATCAATCTGTCTTTCTTAGTAAACTAAATTAAATATGTACAATTGTCACAGTAAAGGTCCAGTCAGGGAGATTATATCACTACACATCACGGTATGAAAGCATGACTTCAAATATAAATAACAGCCATGACATGAAGTCTTGTCAGAGAGTCAGGAGAATTTAGAAAACATTTGTTTCAGGTGAACTCAGACCTACCCATCCTTCTCAGAAAGGAACACAGGCATTCTGCCTACATACTCAAGGATGTGGCTGAAATTTTACCCGTTACTATGTTACTTAGGTCATTCCATTAAAATGAAATTTAAGAAATGTCACAACAGTATAAATTTTTTATAAGAATAAAATTAATGTATGAGTATATCCAGATTTTCTTTTTATTCAGCTAACTAAAAAGATTTCTGGAATGACCCATTTGATGGACGTATTTTGCTCCCCACCCCTTTTCTCCAGGGATCAACTCTTTCAGGCTTTGCAATATGAAACTGAGCAAAAATGAGGAGAGGCAGAGGGAAACTAGGCTTATAAAGTTAGGGAGGGGTGGAATTTCTCAGAGAATTTGGGATATGAGGCATAGGACTTCTCATGTGTAAGGGAAACAGATAAAAGAGAGAATGGCTTTTCTTTTTAAGTGTTATTCTCATCTACTTATTCTTTCCCACCCAGTCCCTTCACAGTTTTTAGAAAATCAAATAAAGAACTCTAAGATTGAAAGACTGTGAAGCCCACCTTTTAAGGATTACATTGCATAACAACAAAGAATAGAGGGTTTACATAATCAAGATTCCTCAGGATAAGTACATTCTGCAAGGCTTCTGAAGAGGCAGCATTATATTACAGAAAGAAAATCCATGATAGGAAGTCAAATAAACTTCAGTTTCAAACCTGTTTCTCCTACCTACTCATTATATAACATTGAGCATGTTACTCTCCTCGTTCAGAGATAATACTAAGATTATGCAATCAAAATATGTCTAATCCAAATATATACAATTGAAATATTATATAGAAAGAGCATGATTCATACTCAAGCTGTTGTCAAATGCCTATTAATTCTAATTGTGAAACATCAATTGTCAATAAAGATACCCTTACACTATCAGCTTGGAGCAAAATTAATTGCTGTTTTTGCCATATTTTCTCACTGAGCTTTTTGTCAATTGCTGAAAATAATGTGTACTTCAGGAATATAATTAACAGTAGCATTCTATAGCATTTGCAGCATAAAAAGCACTTTTTGGCCGGGCGTGGTGGCTCACGCCTGTAATCCCAGCACTTTGGGAGGCCGAGGTGGGAGGATCACGGGGTCAGGAGATCAAGACCATCCTATCCTGGCCAACATGGTAAAACCCCGTCTCTACTAAAAAAAAAAAAAATACAAAAACTTAGCCAGACGTGGTGGCGGGCATCTGTCGTCCCAGCTACTCGGGAGGCTGAGACGGAAGAATGGTGTGAACCCAGGAGGCAGAGCTTGCAGTGAGCCGAGATCATGCCACTGCACTCCAGCCTGGGTGACAGAGCAAGACTCTGTCTCAAAAAAAAAAAAAAAAAGCACTTTTTACAACTTTTTTATTTGAGTCTTACCACAACTCTGTTAGGTATGACTCAGTATAAACAGCCCCAATATATAGATAACCTGAGGCTCAAAGAGGTAAAGGAGTTTGTACAAAGCCAGCCAGCCAGCCAGTAAGTAAAAGAGTCGAGATTGCATCCAAATCATCTGAACCTAACTTCTGTGATATTTCCACCAAATCTCCACAGTTGCAATGAGGCAATATCACATGAAATGCAATAAAGATATAAAGATAGAACATAAGTTCCTTGAAAAGAAGCTGATCTACAGCATGGAATATCAAAGGAAAAGTTCCACTACCAGAAATTGTCGACACAATCTCTGTGGGATTCTCTAAGCAGAAAAGCAGTGTCATTCCATCTGTACACACGGAATATACAGTTTCACAGGGCAGGTGCTTTTGCATAAGGAAATAAATATCGATGACCTTGCTGTTTCTGTGCCTAACCCCAGCCCCTCTACCTCTTTGCCTGGCTACATATTAAGTGTGTTTTAAAATTCAGTTTGAGCATCTTTTCATCTCAGAAGCTTTCCTTTATCCTTAACCCCACCCCAGGCTAGGTTAGAGGTCCATCTGTCTTCCCACAACATTGTGTGCATAAGTCCATACAGCCCTTGCATGCACCAGAACAGGAGGTCAATGAGGGACTTTTATCTTATTCACTCTGTGTTCTTAGCATGTAGAACAGTGCCAGGCATTTTAAAACGGGTGCTTAATAAATATGTGTAGAATGAATTAATAGAACCTATCACTGCTTTTGAATTGTTAAATGTTGAATTTATATGAATCAGTATACATATCCCATGAAAATACATGCTTTCCCATATCTGTGGAATCAGACCCTGGTGTAGATTCTGGCATATACAAACATTCCGTAAGTATTTGTTAAATAATTCATACTCAGCACCAGGCACTAAGTCCATTATGGACATTAACTCACACATTCCTCATGATACTCTAGGAGGTAGTTACTATTGTCCTGCCCATTTTTCAGATGAGAAAACTCAGACACAGACACATGAAAGAGCTTGCACAAAGTCACATAGCCGGAAAGTGGTAGAGCCAACATTATCAAAAAGACCAAGAGATAACAAGTGTTGGCAAGGGTGTGGAGAAAAGGGATTTCTTGAACACTGTTAGTGAATGTAGACTGTTGCAGTCATTCTGGGAAACAGTAGGGAGGTTCTTAAAGAAATTAAAAATAGAACTACCTTCTGACCCAGCAATCCCTCTTTTGAGTGTATATTCAAAGAAAATGAAATCGCCCTTCATAAAGATAGCTACACTCCCATGTTTATTGCAGTGTTTTTCACAATAGCCACATATAAAAACAGCTTAAGTGTATTTCAGTGGATGAATAGATAAAAAACTGTGATTGACAAATATACATATATGTGTGTATGTACGTGTGTGTGTGTACGTGTGTGTGTGTATAATGGAATATAATTCGCCCTTTAAAAAGAAGGAGATCCTGCCACTTGCCACAACATGGATGAAACTAGAGGACATTATGTTAAGTGAAATAAGTCAGGAATAAAAAATAAAAATTGTATGATCTCACTTACATGTGGAATTTTTTTAAAAAATTTTTAGGTCAAGTATGCAGAAACAGTTAATAAAACAGTATTACCAGGTTGCCAGTATTGGGAGGAAGCAGAAATTGAAAGATGTAGGACAAAGGATACAAAGTAGCAGACACGTAGAATGAATAATACCGAGATCTAATGTATAATAGGATGATTATTAATAATATTGTATATAGGAATTTTTGCAAAACGAGTAGATTTCAACTACTCTTGCCCCCCCCCCCACACACACACACGGGTAACTATGTGAGATGATGGAGATGCTAATTTGCTTCACTATAGTAACTATTTTACTATCTACATGTATCCCACTAGATTATGTTGTATGCTATATATAATATAAAATTTATTTTAACAGGTAAGGAAATAAGGAAGGGAGGGAGGAAGAGGGGAAGGAAGAGAGGGAGGAAAAGAGGAAAGAACGAGGGAGGAAGAAATGAAGGGAGGGAGGGAGGGAGAGAAGGAGGAAGGAAGGTGGGAAGGAAGGAAGGAAGGAAGGAAGGAAGGAAGGAAGGAAGGAAGGA